>NW_021853488.1:62030-68060 GCF_003651465.1 Formica exsecta
TGGTTATATTCGCTGCGACAGTAAAAATGTGGCTAATATAACGTCCTGCCAGCCTTAATTACAGCTATTTGGCAATAAATGTTATTTTGCTGGACTTTTGACTGCAAAAGCGCTGTGACAGCTAATAAAAAGTCAAAAACGCAGCCACAGCTATTTTAGCTGTATTAATAGCTGTAAAGTTGCCGTAATAGCGATCAGAAAAATTAAAATTAGCTGCAGCGATTTTAGCTGCATTAATGGATATGAAGTCGCTGTGATTTGTATGTCACAGCGAAAGTCAAGAATAACGTGACTATCAGTTTTATATTAAATTTAGCATATATCAGCGATGGTCAGCGACCCATGCGTTCATTTATGCGGCTCTAAAATTATTATTTAAGGATGTGTGTAGTTCTGTAATCACTGTACTTATATAAATTTGCGTCCGCTCTAGTATACTTTATATGTTATAAATTGTAATAATTTGCAACGATTATATAATCTTTAAATTTGATTTAAGTTTAGTAAGGCAAAGGTTCCGGGTTGTCAAAGGTTCAATACCAGTTGAAGCCAAAAATTTTTTTTAATACTCTTTTCAATCTTTTTACATAATTTTAAAATTAAAATTTAACTTTCATTGAATATAAATTTACATATGAAAAACATTATCCGTTTATTAGTTTGTTTATCTTTATTACTATCATTGCCGTAATGTGGCTATGACAACATCTTTACGGCAAAATAGTTGTGCAGCCAAATGGCTATGACAACGTCTTTACAGCAAAATAGTTATGCAGCCAAATGGCTGTGACATCGTTTTCAAAGCCTAAAAATGTTGTCCCACTTTTGCTGTCACAACTTTATCAGAACGTCACAATGACGTTGTGGCAGTAGCTGTGGTAGACAAAAATGCTGCAGTTTAAGCTGCGACAACGTTATCGCAGACGTTTTAAAGCTTCATGTGCTACTTGGGCGATATTGCTCTTTTTCCATGGTTGCAAACAAACACAAACTTGCCCACTTTCAACAGCTATCAAAACAAAACTACTCGATAAATCTGTCTGAAATTTTGACAGGCGTCGTTCGAAAGATGGCGTTAAACGATGGTATACAGATTTTGAGTCAGTGGCGCTATCAGTCGTTAAACACGGGTACTTATCATACAGCCCTCGTATATGTACATACGTAGATCTTATATCTATGGGTATCTCTCTTATCTATCTCATCTATGGATATGTATGATTATGCATAAAAAATCGAAGTACAGATCGCAATATAAAAATTTTCTTTCGAAAAAGATGTTAAATAAGTGTTTTCAAATTATTGAGAAAAATAAGATAAAAGTTGTGCAAATTAGAAATTTGCACATTGTTTCTTCATCATTTTATTTCGCTCACAAAGCTTAAGTTCCATAAAGCAAGCGAGTTTTTCAATTTTAGCTTTCTCATAGAGGAAGATATCTTAAAATTTGCGAAAATTACAGCGTATACAGACATTTCTAAAAAAATTCAGAATTTTATAAAAAATGAACACTTTCACCGACCCTCACCAAATTCAATATCAATCATCCTTTAATGATACTCTATTCATTTTAAAGAATTTAGCTCGATATCTCAAAAATTGCGAAAGTTAGAGGTTGCACAATGTACATTCCGTACATACGTATACAGGGTGAGGCATCTAAGACAGGCCACCCGCATAACTCCCACAGTTTTGGAGATAGGAGAAAATGATTGAAATAAAAGTTGTATGATATCGAGGAGGAAATCTTGTGGAAGTAAACATTTTTTTTAGGTGGAAGCGCTTTAGAGATTTGAAGATCATCTTTATTTTTTTTAAATGGAACCCTCTATTTCTCATTACATATTCTTGTAGCTTACCTCGAGAGCTTTCCAAAACACTATAATAAAGTATTTTTTCATTAACTACTTTTTGAGTTATTTTATATTTTAATCTGACATATCGTACATGCATACGTACATGCATACGTACATGCATACGTACATGCATACGTACATGCATACGTACATGCATACGTACATGCATACGTACATGCATACGTACATGCATACGTACATGCATACGTACATGCATACGTACATGCATACATGCATACATACATATAGATATTTTTAAAAATATGATTTTTCGACGTTTTAGAACATTTTAAAAACATTGGTATAGAAAAATGGAAAAAAAATTTTGTCATGAAAATAAAACTTCTATGAGGAAGCAAAATGATACAGCTTCGTTAAATGTAGCGCGCTCAAACTATGTGTGTATGTGTGTGTGTGTGACTGTCATGCATAAATTATATTTTATTTAAATCTCACCAATTAATACCAACGACTAGCAATAATAAATAATAAATAAGATTTTATTTTATGATTTTAATAAATTGCATAACCTCACGATCTGTCTCATGCCACAAATATTTGTCTTTGTGTACCCGATTATAATTTAAATAAAGAAAAAAATTTTATGCGCAATTAGCTCAAACTAACCACGTTGATATCAAACGAACGGGAATAAAGAAATCAGTCCTTCACCTTAATATACTATATCATAGAAATGAAAGAGTGCTGTGTCGAGCTGTAGTATCTAGTAGTAAAGTGGGGATAAAGTAGGCACCCAGACAGCACAAAACGTCCTCAGGATCATCCTGAATATGTCCAGGATGGTTCAGGATATTTGTAGGATGTTTTAAGATATTATTATAAATATATTTTATGAAAATTTAATATGCATACATGATTACTTTCGGTTATGTAGGCTATTTAATATAATTTAGAAATTTTAAGTATTGTAATAAGTATTAATGTCCTATAAATGTCCCCTGGATAACCCCTGGATGTCTGTAGGATATCTGCCCTGTCTATTATATTGGATGTCCTTTGGATTTCCAGAGGATATATACATGTGCAATTAATTGTTAACATTAATTTCGTTTAATATTAATAATTGAATTTGTTGCGCACATTTTCATATATTCAAAATTATTATTTATTTAATATTTCATGAGAAATGTTACTATGCGCAACATTCCAAAAACTTTACAAAAAATAGTATTCAACCGCTAGTTCGTTTGTTTACCGCTATGCGACGCGCGAACTCGTATTTGAGATTTGGTCATGAGAATTATATAAAGCTTGCAAAGAGCAACTAACAGGAAATTAAAAATATAATTATTTTTTATCAGTTCAATTTCTGATGCAATCTTAACATAGGGAATTCAGATATTGGATTGTTTTGAAATTATTACACGACTCAAACCCGGAAGCCAAACCTAAAATATTCATGTACAGCACGAAAACGTCAAATTTTAAAGAACGTGAACTATTTTTAGTATTAGATTTTTAGTATTGGCAGTAAATAACAGATCGCAATCTTAATTTATATTTAAGTTTTAGAATTTGTTCCTTTTAACGTATGAAAAATATCCCTAACATATCCTATAGAAATCCTTAAGATGTTCCACAGGATCTCCCTGGATTCTCCAGAGGCTAGTGTACGGCTATCATTTACTCTTCCTCAGGACATCCAGAGGAGATCCGAGGATTAAAATAGGATATCCTCAGGATATCCTACATGTATGTCCTGGATGCCCTTTGGACGTCCTAAGGACATCCTTGTGCTGTCTGGGCAATATGACAGACACAACAAATAAAAAAGTTTGCAAAGATAATCAATCATACATTTGACACTCGTTCTGTATAAAGTTTGAAATTAAAGAATGTGCTTTAAGAATGAAAACTTGTCGCGTACTATTACAAATTTGGGGTGGAGTTCCGAAAAGGTCCCGTCTCCGATTTTGATGAAACTTTGTGAAAAGCTTCCTTTCAGGTTGAAATGAAAGATCCTAAAAGGAATTTTCTCATATCTGTCCTCCCATCTAAGCATGTACTTTGCAGTACATATACGATTCCACATAGGTTTGCAACTTTCCACGCAAAGCGAGGTTCCACGCAAACCTATTTGTCTAGTTTTGTGGTAGTGGAGCCCCCCGCAGGGGGGCGAAACCCACTGTTTCCACGCATACACTTTTCCACGCGAAGCGAGGTTCCACATGGGTTTGCAACTTTCCACGCAAAGCGAGGTTCCACACAAACCTATTTGTTTAGATTTTTGGTAGTGGAGCCTCTCGCAGGTGGGCGGAACCCACTGTTTCTACGCATACACTTTTCCACGCGAAGCGAGGTTCCATTGGGTTTGCAACTTGCCATGCAAAGCGAGGTTATGTATTGGGACTTCTACGCAATACTGTCAGCCTTTATAGTTTCACCTATACAGCAATTGATTTGAGATATATGTTTAACTTTGATTTTCTCGAAAACTATCACTTGTACGGTAAAAATGAATAGGACATAAAATGTTTATCACTGTGAGATCTAAAACTTTTGTCGAAAACATTTATCATGATTTTCCGTATTTACTGAGATAAGCGTAAAAAACTATAATTTTTATGGGTTTTTCATGGTTTTCACCATGAAAATCAAATAGCCGCTAATTTTCACTATGATATTCGTAATCAGCGCATCAAAATACGTAAGAATATTGAGTTTCAAAAAAATCAGAGACGGGACCTTTTCGGAACTTTATCCCAAATATGAATTAATACGACCTAATAAAATGAATAATACCGTTCACTAGCAATACCACACAACCATAAATGTATCAAACTGACGTCAGTCTATATCACGTGATGTTTTCGTTTGTGTACACTGTACACTAGCGGACCGGTCACTATTTTCGATAAATTATCTATTGATGAGTTACATTTTTTTCGTCCACAAGTGAACGAAGTCCGCGGAGAGATCTGATCATGAAATACGAAAATTGAAGACATTCTCTCTCGAAGAACGGAGTATACGTACATTAGGAAGTGACTGATTGAGTGACCTCTTTCACAAAAAGGATGCAAAGATAAAATTATCTTTCAAAATATTATTATTCTTACGATAGTTGAAATATTTCACTTAACGCAACAAACAATATCCAAATAAACGACGAATATGACGTACTTAAATACGATGGTAACGTAATTGGTAATTGCAACAGCTGACACATCCGTAGCTATTCCAGCTGACCAATTTGCAATGATGTGAGTGGAAAGAATACTGGCCGCTGTGGTCCAAGTTAGATCAACTTATAAGTGCCACCGCAAGGAGATGCGTGAACGAGGATATGAGTCACGATGAATTGCGAAAACTATATCATTAATAAAATAAGAATTTTATACTTTATATAAATTTGGCATTCATTAAATGCTAGACGGTTACTTTATTTTAGTATTTAATAATATGTGTAATATATAGTTTAAGTTTAATTACTAATAATAAGATAAATAAGAATTAAAGACAAATAATTTAAGTATTTCTTGTTAGTGGCGACTGAGTCAGAACATAAATACATTTGACGATGTGAAATTTGTGGCAGTCAGTGTGGTTGCGAAACTGTACGAACAACAGCAACAGCCAAACCTAAGTAAAAACCATAGAATTATTTCAGCACAATGTTTACTGGCATTGTATATTATTTCTTGATGATATTCTGAACATTGTCTAAATTATTTATATTCATACTTTATCATAGTGTTTTGAAAAGTTCTCGAGCTAAGCTACAAGAATATGTAATGGAAAAAGGGGGTTTCTATTTAAGAAATTAAAGGTGACCTTCACGTGACCTTCAAACGACTATCCAAGGTCAAACCAATGGCACCTTCTTATATCCTCCTCTGAGTCGAATAACTTTTGTCTGAAACATTTTTTTGGAAATGCATGGTTTTTGAGATATTACGGTGTGACAGTTAAAATGGGATACTGTGTATATATGACTGTTGTTTTTTAGCAAACATTTATTTTGTATTTTTCTAAAATATCAATAAGTCTTAGTTTATACTTTGAAGAGTGTCTAATGTTTATGCAAAAAATTATTTGTGAAATTAGTAAATAAAGAATTTTGTTAAATTATGCATTTTTTACACTATAATTAATAAAATATTATTTATATATGTATCAATAATGTCTTGTGAACTTTATTTAAAAAATATGT
>NW_021853489.1:0-925 GCF_003651465.1 Formica exsecta
TGATAACAATATGCGACAATTAAATAGTGGAATATTTCATAAAATAAATGTTACCAATCCTCGTCAAAGATATACAGCTGCTACTTATTTGGAGTAATTATCTAACCAACAGCTTGAATCTAATTTAAGTACTATATTTTCAAAATTACGTAATACAGAACAATATTGGAGAATACCTAGAAGTAATTTGCATTGTATGATATGTAATTATGGACCTGCTACTTGGTTTCTTACCATCAGTCCATGTGAGTGGTTATGGACTGATCTGATAGAATATCTTCGAGAAATAAATGAACCAATTGCCAATCAAAAATCTGCAAACGAACTTATTGCTCTTGATCCTGTGTCAACTTCGAGATTCGTAGATAATAAATTTAAATCTATGCTTGATTTTATTTGTTCACCTGATAATCCAATCGGAGAAGTCACTCATTACTTTTGGCGTCGTGAATATCAAGGTAGAGGTATGCAACATTTTCATTTGTTAATTTGGATAAAAGATGCTCCGATAATTGGTACATCTTCTAATGAAGATATTGCATCTTTTATTTTAAAATATGTCACTTGTAGAATTCCAAATAAACAGTTATCACCTGAATTATATCGACGTGTAAATACACATCAACGACATAAACATAATAATTACTTCTTATAAACATAATAATAACTACTACTAAAAAAACTAAAGTAGGTTTTTCTAAAGTATGCAGGTTTGGCTTTTCACGATCCGTAACAGATACTTTAAAAATTAAAGACGTTGCTGTTTCAATAGCGGATAGAAGAAAATTGAAAACAAAAAGCAGACTCTACGATTTGCCACGATCTAAAGAGGAAGTCAATATTAATGATTATAATCCAGCTATTCTTATTGCTTGGGAAAGAAACATGGATATTCAATTTGTAGGTAAAAAATCTACGTTATTAA
>NW_021853490.1:0-229 GCF_003651465.1 Formica exsecta
GGAGGTACCGCCCGCGAACGAGTCAGTACGTGCTCGATCGTACGTTAACCGGAGATACCGCCCGCAAAGGAATTGTCCATTTTCCACTTTTCGTACACCTGAAGTACCGCCCGCTTGCGAGTCAGTATGTGCTCGATCGTCCGTAAGCCGTAGGTACTGGCCAGGAAGGGACTCTGTCAATTTACGACTTTTCGTACACCGGAGGTACCGCCGGCGAGCGAGTCAGTAC
>NW_021853491.1:0-13750 GCF_003651465.1 Formica exsecta
CACAGAGCTAAGATCGCTACGTACGCAAGTTTCTTTCAATCGGAACGACTTAGTTACGTGTTTGTAAGTAAGATTTGCTTATAATTTTCAAAACGCATCAAGAAAATTGAAGAACAACGTTTCTCGGCTCACAAAGCTAAGATGGAAGTGCACGCAAGTTTCCTTCGTTCGGAACGACTTAGTTACGTGCCTTTAACGGAAAATATATATGAGTATTTAATAGACACCCTATATAAGGACTATATGTGTCAATCATTTAAACATGCATATAAGCACAAGTATATAAAAAGAAAGTTGCTCGTCGAATAAAGAGAGCAATGTTAATAATTGTATTAGTATTTATGTGTGTGTGTGTGTGTGTGTGTCCACCCTGTATATAGACTACACACACAAACCACACGTACAAGCGGAGACACATATAAACATTAGGTAAAAATCGTACGTCGTAATAAGAGAACAATGTCAAAAGCTCCACATCAATATTTCTTGAACATCAGGTATATAAAAATTTATATAAAATAATAGCTATTATCTCTAGAACAAGAACCCCCGTTTAAAGACACCTGGAAAGTAAATTAAAAATAAAGATCTGGACATTTGTATGTGTCTTGCGTTTGCGTCCCTGTAAAATTTTACCGCACCCTGCAGATGTCCCCAAACTATGCGTGGAGCATAGATATACAGGGTGTCCTAGACCACACGTACACCCCTTTTCTTTCGAAAACTAAGCATTTTAGAGAAAAACGTTTTGAACAAAAATTGTATGGTTTTGAGGGAAACATAAGATTGTGTCATTGGTTTGACCTTAGATGGCATCGTTAAGGTTAAGGTTAAGGTTAAGTCAAGGACATCTTTAATTTCTCAAATGGAATCCCCTATTTTTATTGCATATTCTTATAGCTTATGTCGAGAGCTTCCCAAAACACTATAATAAAGTATTTTTTCATTAAGTACTCGTATAGTTTGATGACTTCCGCAGGGCCGCATGTATAAAAGTCCAAATTTTTGCCTTTCCAAGTTTTTTCGAGCGTATTCTCATTCTACAGACTTATAACTATATTTTTACAATACTTTTTGATATACCGAGTGTTCAAGAAATATTGATGTGGAGCTTTTATACGCGGTTCTTCGTTATAATGTACGATTTTTATCTTACGTTCATATGTGTATACGCTTGTACGTGTGGTTTGTGTGTGTAGTCCATATACAGGGTGGACATGAGTACTAATGCTAATTTTTAACATTGCTCTTTTTTTTAGACGAGCAACTTTCTTCTTATATACTTGTACTTATATGCATGCTTAAATGATTGACACATACAGTTCTTATATAGGGTGTCTATTAAATATTCATATATATTTTCCAAGTTACTTTTATGAAATTTATGATTGAATTTGCTCTGTTAGTATCCCCTTGAGTAAATCTAATGAAAATTTATTGTTTATTAAAATAAAAATGTGCAGCTGGGACGTCACACCACCCCCTTTAAGTACAAATTTCGGAGTGAAAGAATTTCATGGAGAAATTTGCTCATCTAGTCTGGCACGCATGTCCCGGAATGTGTAAACGATAGGTATCGGATGTGTGTCGTCGGCGGCTGGTGCGTTAGGTACGGTTTCCACATTAGTTTGTTCCGGTGGGTTTTATGGAATTACATCTGGCTGTGGTTGTGGCTGTGGTCTGTTAGCCAAATAAAGTGTGACGTCTTAGCCGCACATCTAATTTTTAAATAAACATTAAATTAATTGTTAACGCACCCATAGGGGGTGAAAGAAATAAAATCTAAGAGAAAATTGTTCGTTCATATAGAGAGAATAATATTAGATGTAGTATTCATATTTGCGAATCACCCCATGTATAACCAACGCTCAAGCGCGCCTGCGGGTGACGCAGAAATAACCATACCATATAAACTATAAGAATAAATAATAATTAATTAACTTTATATTTGCATAAAGACTACACAGTCAATCAGACTAAGATTAAATGAAAGTAAAGTATTAAAATTAATAAGAGACTGCATACGGAAAGAGCAAGGCAATAAACAATGCAAATGTATCGTTATTAATAAATGCATATCCCGTACAAATATTGCGAAACGGGATAATTGGTACATGCTATAATAATTTTAAGTACACATACATTTATATATGCACACAGTAATATTAAGAATTTTATATTATTCATAATAACTATAAGAATTTTATATTTTATGCGCATTTATACGCGTACACATACTCTATGCTACGCGCATACATATCCTAAATAACGTAGAGCTTTTATTATTAACATTGTATTTAGCAATAAGGAACTAGGAGTATAAGGAAATAATATTTTATTCACCGTAGCATTATAAGAGTCTTAAACCGTGCATGTTGATGCAAGTCGGTCGTTGATCAATACTTTTATCCGCCCGGCCGATAAGATAAGGAGGAAGCCCGGCGAACAACAGGATGCAGAGGCTGATGCAACCGACTTGGTATGCAGACGATGAAGTCATGCAGTGGCGCTATAGCTGTCCTTCTCACACACCAGGAAATCCCCGGCGCACATTAGGGAAGCCCCGAGTGACGTAGCACTCCCTACCAACAGCGCTTCCCACTTGCCGTATTCACGCCCACGGATCTCCCACCAGCATTAGAAGACTATGCAAAAGCATAGAGAGCTCTATCCCACCACGTACATCGAGGCGCTCCCACTGCAGCATCTCCCCACCAACACCTGAAGACCGGAGGAGCTCAGAGCGAGCCCAGCATCGTACATTGCTATTCCAAATGTCGAACAGTTGACACGCTTTACTATTTTAACTCTGAATTCGCATATAACTATTCCGGCGGTCAACCTAATAAGACATATAGTAATGCAGCGTCCGCGTCGACAAGCTCTCGCATAGTCTTAAAGACTTTAATATTGTACTACAAGTTTACCAGGCGTTAGTCTAACGGCCTGTAATAATAAAACATTTAATTATTAAATAACTAGTGTTATTTTATTCTACTTCGTATTACCAACTACTACTACAATAAGCGCATACGCACTATTATTCCTGGAGAACCATCATCAAGGAGAATCCAGCATATTAACCATTATGCCAGTACTTATAACCATTTAATGATAAGCTAAGATATTACTTCTACATTATTACGGACAAGTTATCAGTCTTCTGGTCCCCGGCAAACCCGGTGCATGCAGGATGACCGAAAAAATAAAAAGATTTTAATTCTTACTATTTTATTACGATAATATTAATATTAATTATAAAAAGTTTGCATATTAATATTAATCCAAGTAAAAGTTCCGTTTCCGGTAGGATAGAGTGAACATGGAAAAAATGTGCTCGTGAAGAGGGAAAGGAGGAGAGGAGTGTAAGGAGAGAGGAAGAAAGGGAGAGATGGGTGCAAAAAGGGCGAAATGAGAGAAACAAGGGGGAGCAGAGATACATGGAAGGACGTGAGGGAAGGACCGCAAAAGGGAAGGAAGGAAGATGGAGAGTTTGGAGGACAGGAATAGAGCACGTGAGAGTTGATGATAAGAAAGCAGGGAGATGGAGCGGATAAAGAACAGATCGGTAAGGAAGATGGAAGGTGTGGATAGATTGAGCGGACGGAGAATGGATCGATAAGGAGGACGGAAGGTGTGGGTAACGTAGAGGGAGTGAGATAAGAAGACGTGGATGAAAACTGAGGAGGTCGGTATAGAGGGAGCGGAAGGTGCAAGCACATGGAGGATTGTGATCGGAGATTAGAGGTATTCAGAAGTGTGGTGCATAATAAGAAGGAGATAGGAAAGCGAGGGAGAAGAACAGAATAGGATAGGAAGGAAAGAGAAGGAAGGAGATAAAGGTGGAAGAGGAAGTGAGAGGAAAGAAAAAAAGGGAGAGAAATAAGAAGGCTGGGGCATGGAAAAGTGGTTGAAGGAGCTAGTGGTGGAGATAAGGGGAATAAGGAAAGGGTTGAAATGGTGGAGAGAAGAGAGAGCGAGAAAAAGGAGAGAAAAGGAGGAGGAAACAACGGGGTCGCAAGAAGAGGAAAGAGAAGAGGAAGAAGAAGAAGGGAGAGAAGAGGCGAAGGATCAGGGAAGAAGAGCGAAGAGGGGGATAGGGGAGCAAGGGGAGCAGTGAAGGAGGAAATTGTAGTGAAAAAGGATGATAGGAGAGAGGAATCAAAAAAGACAGGCAGTGAAATAGAAATTGTAGTGGAAAAGGATGAAAGGAGAGAGGAATCAGAAGAGACAGGCAGTGAAAAAGAAAGAGAGGTAAGGAAAGAAAGGAAGAAGAAAGGTTTAAGTGCAGGAGTAGAGAGAAGGGAGAGAAAGTACTGGTGGGAAGAGGAAAGCGAAGAGGAAGCGGGAGAGAGAGAAGAGGAAGGAGGGAGTGGGGTAGGAGGAAAGAGAGGAGAGAGGAAAGGAGGAGAAGAGGGCGAGCAGGTCGGGTGAAGGGAAGAAAAAAGAAGAGAGAAGGAGAGGACAGGTCGGGAAGGAAGGAAAAAGAAGAGAGAAGGAGAGAAGGGAGAGAGAGGAGGGAAAGGATAGAGGAGAGCACGGATGAGAGCACAGGAGGAGAGAAAAAGGAAAGAATTGGGAGAGAGAAGGAGATAAGAAGTGGAAAGGAGGACGAGGAGAAGGAGAGGACTAGGAGGAGAGGAGAGGAGGAGAGAGAAGAAGAGAGGAATGGAGGTAAAGAAGAATGGAGTAAGGTGAGGAAGGAAAGGAGGGCGAAAGAAGAGAAGATGAGTAGGAGAGTAGAGAGGGACATAGAAGAGAGAAGAAAAAAGGAGGAAAGGACAAGAGGAAGACCAGAAAAAAGAAGGAGAAGAAATGTAGTATGGAGAGGCGTGGAAGGGAAAGAACCGGAGGAGAGAAGGGAAGTTATAGTAGACGTAATGGAGGAGGTATTGGGGAGAAGGGTAAAAATGAGAAGGATAGTGGAAAGAATAGGGGAGGGGGGAAAAAGAAAATTAATAGTGGAAATGGATAAAGAAGAAGACAAGGACGAGATATTGGAGAAAGGGAGTGAGATAAGGAGATTGTGGAAGATAGGCGTGGACGAGGATTTAACGATGGAGGAGAGAAGAATGAGATGGAGGATGGTAGAAAAAGCGAAGATGGAAAGAGAGTACAGAAGAAGCGTGGTGGTGGGTAACAGAAGGATCTGGATAGATGAAAGAGAATGGATATGGGACGAGAGGAAGGAGAGATGGAGGGTGAAGCAAGAGGAATAAGAGAAAGGAAACGGAAAGAGAAGGAGGGACGGGAAGGAAAGAAGAGTGAGAAGAAGGAAGATAGGGGGGAGAGAAGAGAAGGTGGGGAGAGGGGGAATGGGAGGGAGAGGGTGGGACGAGGAAGGGGAGGGAGGAAAGTATGTAAGGTCACATAGGGCCAGGTCGGGTAAAGGATGAAGGGTAGAGGAGCTTGTAAGAAAATGTAGAGGTTTGGGTACGTTCCGGAAAAACGCCTTCAAACCCTAAGGGGACGAATAAAGGATACACACACACATATTAATCCAAGTATTACTGATTTTATATTAGCATAGTCACGTTATAACGAGTTATTTGAAGATAGTAATTCGTTTCTAGAATTGTGACTTCGGTGTCATGTATAGTGTGGCGTTTCTGAACATAATGGGCAACTCCGTATGGCACGTATTTGTCTTTCGCAGTGTAACCTCTATGGGTATACATTTAATTATGTGAATTCCCTTTCCGGTCGTGACTGCCATGTATCCTGGAGCCTTCAAGATCCGGTAGGCGAATTCATCGGGTAAAACCGCAGCAAGAGATAAGGTATTCTGTATAATCTGTTTCTCTAGTTCGCATTTTTGCGTAATTATATCCTTGTACAATGAGGTAATCTGGTTCCTCATATATTTCTCAACGTATACGAATTTTGAGTTTACATACGTGAATAGATCTAGGTTCGTTACGGAAGTCTTAGATTATACTTTAAAAATATTTCCCTTTTGTGTTTCAAAGATAAACAACTTTCGATGTTCTGTGCCATACAGTGTGTAACCGCATATTGTGTGTCTTCGTGTTAGTGTAAGTGCAAAGGTGGTGTCCTGAGACTGTAAAGTGAATATAGTGGTATTTTGATGATCTAGTATGCCTTGAAATTTAGTAGAAGTGTCTTCGTACAGGACGTCATAAGTTTCAAACCCGCAAGCGGTGTTGGGTATCCCTTCCCAAAAGGTATAACCATCGTCCGAGTCTACACAGGCTTCGTCTCTAAGGTCGCAAACTGTTCCTGATTTCAACATTATTTTTCCGGTGTTTAATTTTACCGGCACGTAGGAATCCTTAAGGGATATTTTTACAGTTGCTTGTACGATTACATCGTCCCATGTACCATAATAGTCTGAATATTGAACGCCTTTGCACGTACCGTCAACATTTACTTTTCCGGCTAAAGTAATACTTCTGTAATAGGTATGGTTTGATTTTGATCCGTCTATTATTTCTGCTGTCCCTATTCTTAAGAGACCCTCTTTGTGCATTTGCATGCATCTATTTCGAAATGTTTCTTGAAGGTAACTCGCGTATCCGTTTTGAACAGCCGATATATGTGAGTGCATACCGCAATGATATATGGTGCGCATTATCTCTATTTTACATTGTATAATTTCGGTATGAGCATAACCAGATAGTTGTAACAATTGTATATATGATTGTGTTATCGTAGGTATGTCTATTGCTAAATCGCATTCACCGGATCTCAGTAGTGATACGGTGGTTACGTTTAGATACGCTCCCCTGCAGTCGTATGCGATTATGGCCGATGTGCCAGAGAGCAATGTTGCAATAATGGGTAAGAAGAGTAGAACGTGGTAGACCTTAAAAATAAAATAATATAATTAGAACAACAGTAATTATGGAGTATATTTATATATTTATCGTGTAAGAGAATGTATGTAGTAAGTTTGTGTATGTGATTATGTATAATTTCTTAATGCTACTGGATCCAGGGGTCCAGGTCACGATTACAGTACAATTTTGATTCTCGCTTTCCTTCAATCTGGATCAATAAAATAAGTGCCCTTGCACAATTTTAATTTATTCTCATGTACAACACGTGGTTTTTCTTTAAAGTCTATTTTAACATTGTTCATGGGTAATAACTCAATGACTTTATAAGGTCCAGTATATCGGTCGTCGAATTTTTCTTTCATTGGTTCTTTCAGTAAATAGACCTTATCGTTAGCTTTAAAACTTTGTATATTTATTCTTTTGTCATAATGCTTTTTACTTTTTTCTTTTGATTTTATTAAGTTCTGTCTTGCCAATTGTTGAGATGATTTTAAAGTGTCAAAGAGGTTTGTGAGGTAGTCTTGGTAAGGTAATTCCATTACTTCTTCGGGGATTAGGAAAGATGAGGGTATACGGGGGAGGTGACCAAAAACTAAAGAGTAAGGGGTATAATTCGTTCCTTCGTGCACCGAAGTGTTATAAGCGAACATTGCGGGGCGTATGTGTTCGTCTCATTCTCTATTTTGGTTAGTGCACATTTTTAAATATTCGGTCTGGACATGATGCGAGCGTTCTATAGAACCAACAGACTGTGGGTAATAAGCAGTAGTACGATACTGTTTGATCTTAAAGTAGTTTGCAATGGTTTTCATAAGAGAGGTGAAGAAAGTGGGAGCTTGGTCAGTTAACAGAGCTTTGGGGGCTCCGTATATACAGACGAAGTCCTTGATAAAAGCTTCTGCGATAGAAAGAGAGCCAGCATTTTGAATAGGAGAAGCGACACAGTACTTGGTTGAAAGGTCTTGGATGGTAAGTATCATATATAGGAGTTGTTTTGGCTAGTGGTTGGCAAGGGTCCTACTACATCCATGGAAATCTTATCGAAAGCGGTTCCCGGGGTATCCGTTATTAACATTGGCTGTCTTGTTTTTACTCTGGTCAATTTCTTTATTTGGCAATTTCTGCAGTTCTTAATATATTCTTGCATATCCTTTTTCATAGTTGACCAATAATAATTTTGTCTAATTTTATTATAAGTTTTTGTTATTACTTTGTGACCTCCAATCTTTGTCGCATGTTTTTCATAAATAGTATTCTGTCTTTCATCCGTATCGGGGCAACGGATTAAGGATTTGCAAATTGTTATGGTTAAAGGTAAGTCTGATAAGAATCATTTGAGATTTTTGTACACAAAAATCCAGGAAATTGAGTCGTACAGGTCGTTCTGAGCAATACTAATAGATTTTAGATTTAATTCCGTTATAACGTCACGTAGTGATCTGATACAATTTAAAATATCGTTTTAATCGATAGGGGTTCTGTCATCCTGTTTTACCGGAATGTTTATTAAGAATTTACCGTTACTTAAATTTGTAGTACGCGCTCTTGTAAAAGTTAAGTCTTCATAATTTGGGAGTTTATTTTCTTTCTTATAGTCTTTGGATCCCTTGTCAAAAGGAGCTCCGTCAAGAGTAGTAAAAATAACATGATAATCTTTTCTGGTAATTAAAGAGTCGCGAGTGTCGTTTATTCGAAAAGGGTTTTCATTGTCCGAGGATCTAGGTTGAGGGGATTCTGATTCAGTCTCGTCGGTCCTACTGTCAGAATCTGCGTCTGTCGTTATTGGTTCGTTTTCATCGGATCTTAGTGTTTGATCATTCAAATCTATTTCTTCTCCTGAGTCCATTTCATTGGGGAATGAGAATTGCTGTTGGTTATTAACAATCACAGGGGGGGATTGTAAAGCATCTTCTGTTATGTCTCTAATTATTATTCGTTGTTGAGGGTTCGTAATTGTATTCTCATTGGATGGGACTGTAATAGAAGGTCTAGATTGTTGCGTAATTGATTGAGCTGTTTGATAAGAAAAAACAGATTCGTTGGAACTTTCGTTTAAAGTAGTTAGAGGAAGCAGAGAAGCGTCGGAAGCGGGTGGATTTCTTGAAAGAGAGTCTGCTACTACATTAGCTTTTCCCGCTTTGTAATTTATTTCGTAATCATATTCAGAAGGTTTTAACCTCCATTTCCAGAGCCTCGAGCTGGGGTCCTTTATTGAATGTAGCCAAACCAGCGGTTTGTGATCTGTCAAGATGGTAAATCGTCTGCCGTACAGATAATGGCGGAAATATGTGACACAGTACACGACGGCTAGACACTCCTTCTCAATCGTAGAATATCTTCCTTCGGCGTCGTTTAATGTTCTGGAAATGTAGGATATCGGTACATCTTTCCCGATTTCACCTTGGCTTAATACACCTTCTATGGCGTATCCGCTAGCGTCTGTTGTTAACAGGAACGGTTCGCTAAAATTTGGATACTGTAAAATGGGTTCTCTGCATAATTCGTTTATTAGAGTACTGAACGCGTTTTCTTGAGATGGGGTCCATATAAAAGTTTTATCCTTCTTTAAAAGGTCAGTTAATGGTTTAGCTGTTTTCGAAAAGTCTTTAATGAATCGGCGGTAGTATCCTACTAAACCTAAGAATTGTTTTATGTTTTCATAGTTTTTAGGGACCGGAAAATAACGGCGTTAATCTTATTTGGATCTGGTTTTACACCGTCGCTTCCGATGATATGTCCCAAGTAAGTTACTTCGTGTCTCAAAAATTCACATTTGTCTGGTTGTAGCTGTAAATTCGCTTCTTTTAATCTTTGCATGAGTTCTTTGATTTTAATTTTGTGTTCTTCTAATTATCTGGCATATATGACAATGTCATCAAGGTAGACAAAAAGTTCATTTCCTTGTAGTCCTGTTAACACGTTATCCATTAGTCGTTGGAATATCGCAGACGCGTTTTTAAGACCAAAAGGCATTTGTTGATACTCGTAATGACCGTATGGTGTAGAGAAAGCTGTTTTTGCTTGGTCTCCAGAATCCATGGGAATCTGGTGGAATCCCTGTGCAAGATCAAAAATGGAGAAATATTTCGCGCTACCCAGCTGATCCAATATCTCCACGATATTGGGTAGTGGATATGCATCTCCGACTGTCTTCTCGTTCAGTTTCCTGAAGTCGATGACCATTCGCTACTTCTTTTGGCCATCTGCTGACGATTTCTTGGAGACTATCCACAGAGAAGCGTTGTATGGCGAAGCTGATGGTACTATGATTTCGTCTGTTAGCAGCTTTCTTACTTGCCTATCTATTTCTTCCTTGTGGACAGGCGGATACCTATACTGCTTCACATGTATAGGTATATCATCTGTGGTAGGAATGGAATGCTTGACAGATGTAGTAAATTTAAGATTTTCTCCTGGAAAATAGAAGCAGTCTGCATACTTCTTCGAGTATGTTTTTCACTTGATCTGATTCTTCTTCGTTTAAATGCTCTACGTTTATTAGAGCCTGAAGTCGTTGTGCACGGCTAGATGTGTCTAAAATTTTAGAAGAGACCCTCGGGTCTGGAGATATAGCAAACGTATCGTTCACATTTAGAAGATCCTCAAGACCTGTTGACCCTGGAAGCGTGTCGACAGAATCCTTGAGGCCGGAAAACGCTGGAAGCGTGTTATTGAAATTAGAAGGACCCTCAAAGTCTAAAAGCCCTGGAAGCGTGCTAATAGAATCCTTGAGGCACGAAGATGCTGGTGACGCATCTTGTGTAGTAGAAATATCTTCCTGGTCCTGTGGCACCGGAAGAGTATTTAATAAATTAGAATTTGAAGATTTCCCATAACTGGTTAGCTCTCCTTGGCTCTTAGAAGACTCCGTCAGATCCCTGAAAGCGAGAGGCTGAGCAGAGTTGGTAGAATACGAAAACTCCTCGGAGTTTAATAAAATAGAATCTGAAGATTTCCCATAGTTGGAGAGCTCTCCTTGGCTCATGGAATTAGAATTTAAAGATTTCCCATAGTTGGTGAGCTCTCCTTGGCTCATAGAATTAGAAATTAACTGAGGGTGCTTTTTAAAGTCATCTGGTAATAAGTAGTCCTCTAAAGGCATTGGGTTAACCTCTATGCTGTAGTCTTGCTCTGTCAAATTGTAAGCTTTAACATGCCTCTTCCCTCGGGAATTTTTGACGAAAGCTTCACCCAGGAATAAACCTTTAACCGGTTCTCTTCGAGGTATATATCCCTCCTCCTTTTCTGGAATGCTGATGTTGAATGCGATGTCAACGATGGAGCGTGAAGGCACCATGATGTCTTCACTCTTATAGAATGGTATTTGAATGTTCTTAAATGTTAAACATTCGTGTTTGTAATCGATAATGGCATCGTTATGTTTTAGGAAATTGGCACCTATTATGCCATCGGCGGGTATGCCGAAATCGTTCTTAACGATATAAAATTTAGTATTTCTTCCCATGATTTCAAAAGTGGCTGATCCTAGTGCTTTAATCGATTTACTAGAGATCCCCTTTAATTTCAGCCTATCTTTTGTATTTATGGATGTGCCCTTTAGGATCCCTACCTTAACGAGATTTACAGAGGATCCTGAGTCCTATCATGAAGAAGCAATATCCTTTAAAATTTTTACAAGTAATGATGATCTTAGAGTAGAGTAGTAAGGCCGGTTCTAACATAGGTCCTCTGAGGGGGGGGCGAGGGGACCGTGGAGAAGGGGGAGGGGGACCGCGGCGAAATCGGTAGGCGAGGGGCCCGCGGAGAGGGGGAGGGGGACCGCGGCGAAATCGGTTGGCGTGAGGTCCGCGGTGAGGGGGGAGGGAGACCGCGTCATAACCAATAAGCAAGGGGTCAAGAGGGTACGCCTGCGAGTAGGTGTGTGAGAGATAGCGCTAATGATATTCTATGGGCGTGGGAGAAGGATAGCGCGAGGCGTCTATATGAGCGTAAGACAAGGATAGCGTTTGCATGCATGTTGGAAAAGGATGGCGCGAAGATATTGCATGCATGTGGGAGAAGGATGGCGTTCGCATGCACTTGAGAGAGAGAGAGAGAGAGATAGCGCGAAATGTTCGCATACACGTGGGAGAGAGAGATAGCGTTCGCAAGGCGGTGCGATAAGGATAGCGCGAGACATGCACTTGGGAGAGAGAGATAGCGCGAGGCATGCACGTAGATGATACGGCGTTCGTAAGGCGGTGCGAGAGAGAGATAGCGTTTGCAAGTTAAATTTTGCAGATTGTGCGTATCTATTACACCGTTTTTATTTATACATAAAGGATGGGATAAATAATTAAATTCACAGATAATTAGTAAAATAACTTATTTATTACAAGCATCGTGAAGAATATCATTTACAGCACATGTCAATAACTCGCAATCTATGAGCGATTCGCTGTTAAACATATCACTTTCATGTATCGTTTTTGCAGCGTCTCATACATTAGCGATATTATTACGTTGTAAAACAGTTACAAATTGTTTGAATTTTTCATTTACAATATGCGTATTTTCGCATAACCAGTAATACATATGATCTATGCATTTTTCAAAATCGAATAAATAGAATAGAGTTGGCGATTTCATGTATAAAGAATTATTGGATAATCCTATTTTTATAATATTCGAATCAGATATTTTAACCACTTCGAATGTCAAATCTCGAACCCGCAATAGGATTTCAGTCGATTGTAGAAGCCGTTCAATGTCCGCACGTTTTTGCATTAGCGATTTCCACGTTTCAAAAGGCAATATTATTTGATTGCCCCGATTATCGCCGAGAACCAAGCAATTCCAAGCAAGATACAGCTATGACAAAATCGTGAAATATAAGGATAATCCTCATGGTTAAATTGCACTAACATACTTGGACAGCAGCATGTAATTTGAAACTTTCGCGATGCACCTGGGATTTGACATCATCGCTAGACGACAAAAAGATGCAATAATCGACATTAGTCAAAATGTACGTGACAAACCGCGAAATAAAGATTTAGTTGATACACATGATAGAAAGAGACATCAAGATAGAATATAAAATCATGGTAAAGAGGCACACCCTGTCAATATTTTCGCCAAGAGTTCCGAGACAAGAGCTACTAATAAGCGCATCTTGTTAGCAAAATTTTTGGCAGAAAATTGGAAATATGGCGGAAAACAGTGCCGAACGAAATCTGCCCGAGCAATCTGCAAGGGTAAATTCGATAGAGGAGTACGTTGCATGAGAGAAACGATGCGACGAATATATCGAGTTGTTGGAAGAGCAAAGTCGAATCAAACGTCCACGATTATCGATCGGGATTCGAGCCTCGCCAATTTTTCGAGGATACCAAAGACATTGTGCTCGAACACTTGCAAAATGTGCTGAAAAAACACTTTAATGTGAAAATTAATACAGTGTTCAATGGTGACCTGAAAAAATGCGGAATCTTCGTATCCTCATTATACGACAGTACTGAATCTCCAAGACATTGAGTTTCCAGTGACTGTGAACCAAATTAAAAAATTCGAGCTTGCCAACGATATCTCAATCAATGTATATAGTATCGAGGAAAAGAACATTGTCCCGATACGTCTGAGTGAGCTCAAAAAAGACAAACACGTCAACCTGTTGTACATTGAAGACAACAACGTTGGACATTTCGCGTGGATCAAGAATCTATCCCGCCTCGTAAGCTCGCAATTAAGCAAAAAAGAACACAAGGAATATATCTGCGATCGGTACGTATATATTTAATAAAATACATTGTAGAGATAATTGAACAAAAAATAAAAAAATTATTTCTTTTACAGATGTTTGCACTACTTTAGCTCGAACGACAAATTACAGTCACATATGGTGGACTGTCGAGAGATGAACGAGTGCGCTATCCGATTACCGAGCGATAAGGACAAGTGGCTCACGTTCAACAATTATAATCGGAAAGAGCGGCTTCCTTTCGTCGTGT
>NW_021853491.1:15722-16681 GCF_003651465.1 Formica exsecta
CCTATGTATCGAGAGAAATGTAAAGTCATGTACACCGACACCGACAGTCTCATATATCATATCGAGTGTGAAGACGTATATGAGAATATAAAGCGCAACGTCGATAGATTCGATACCAGCGATTATGCGGTGGACAATGTGTACGGTATACCGCTTGCGAATAAAAAGATACCGGGTTTAATGAAGGACGAGAATAATGGCGCCATCATGACCGAATTCGTCGGTCATAGGTCAAAAATGTACGCGTTGCGAGTAGATGGTAAGAAGCATACGAAAAAATAAAAGGCGTCAAGAATAACGTCGTCGCGAGAACGATAACGTTCGACGATTACACGCGGTGTTTGAACGAAGAGATTGAAATGACGCGTCAGCAGTCTTGTTTCACTTTCTAGTAGAAAAGTTTCTACCGAGCTGATAACAAAGGCAATGTTGATCGCTTGGCTTATTACATACGACAGCGTTAAATGCTTTTTCGACTCGTGAACTTTTTATTATGCATAGACATCCAATAATATGCAATAATAATGTTCAAAAGATAATGACTTGTATTTTATGGGCATTATTATTCATATAATATAATAAAAATAGTTGCTTTACTTATTTTCCTGTAAAAATATCACGTCTGTAATAGACTATATGTCTGCAAAAGACACCATATTTGTAAAGCGCGCGTCTAAAAAATTTCATGTCTGTAATAGACATTATGTCTGCAAAAGACACTATAAAGTAGATATGTAAAATATATTATGTCTAAAAGACATGAATAAAATGTGGTACAATAGGACTCCAGGCGATGATCCACGTAATAAAAAAATCTAACGCCATTAGTGAAACCTCATGGGTGGTGTGGAAGTCCATTCACTGTTCTCATATTATTGTAATATTTATAATCTTACGCAAACACGAATTTGTGGAAATAATTAATAAAGTAATTATTAAAGTAATATAAAGTAATTAAG
>NW_021853492.1:0-21038 GCF_003651465.1 Formica exsecta
CACTGATCGTTTGACAAAGAGAGATGATTGCTCCGTCTTTGTTTCACTTTCATCGCGTATGTGTATAGTATCCATGTAGACACACCTAGTATTGCGTGTACACGGATACAACTGCTGATCAATAGACAAAGAGAGATGATTGCGCCGTCTTTGTCTCTCTTTCATCGCGTATGTATATAGTATCCGTGTAGATACAACCTAGTACATTGTGCAATGGATATATAAATGCGCTGGAAAATATGTTAGATGAATTATTCTATTCTTGTCTTTTTATCGTGTCGATGACACAAAATATCGATAGCAATTACAGTTAATATGTATTTCTTTCTCTGACATTTGATTCATAAATACTATTATCAATCTGTTGTAAAAAAAAAACAATAATGAAATAAACAAACTCCAACTTTTTATTACTTCTATATTTACATAAACATATAGGTGTACACAAAATTAATAAAAAGTTGGAGCCTTATTTTATTATTTTTTTTTTATTTTGATCGAAGACCGAAAAGTATAATTTTGAATTAAATATCGGAAATATATTTCAACTCTAATCGCTATCGATACTTTATGTGTCGTCGACGTGGCAGAAAGAAAATAGCATAATTTGTATAACATTTTTCAAGCATAATGTACTAATTGTAAGTTGTATCTCTATATATATATATTAAAATTTGAATAAAAAAGAATTATAAATAAAATGAGACGGTCAAATGAGAGCCGACGCGTTGGATGAGGGGCACCAAAAATATATTTCTGGTATGTGTAATTGTATTTATTAATTAGACGTTTTCGGACCGAAATATCTAATTAATAAATACCATAACACATACGAGAAATATATTTTTGGCACCCATCATCCAACGTGTCGGCTCTCATTTGTCCGTCTTATTTTATTTATTTGTGAATATTTATTAAATATTTAAGTCAATTACCTAATATATTAAATCACCTTTAAAAAATAATTATAATATATCAATATATAAAATATTTATTCTCTGTTATTACATCAATTTATATAAACTATTTGGATTTTATTTCTCCATCCTCCCCGGTCTTCCCGACCTTCTCGGCCTCCTCGGCCTCCTCGTCCTCCTCGTCCTCTACGGATATCACTAGAGCTATACGCAAGGAGCAGCTAATGGGGACATTTTTCTAGTAGTACACTGATCGTTTGACAAAGAGAGATGATTGCTCCGTCTTTGTTTCTCTTTCATCGCGTATGTGTATAGTATCCGTGTAGATACAACCTAGTACATTGTGCAACGGATATATAAATGCGCTGGAAAATATGTTAGATGAATTATCTATTCTTGTCTTTTTACCGCGTCGATGACACAAAATATCGATAGCAATTACAGTTAATATGTATTTCTTTCTCTGACATTTGATTCATAAATACTATTATCAATCTGTTGTAAAAAAAAAACAATAATGAAATAAACAAACTCCAACTTTTTATTACTTCTATATTTACATAAACATATAGGTGTACACAAAATTAATAAAAAGTTGGAGCCTTATTTTATTATTTTTTTTTTATTTTGATCGAAGACCGAAAAGTATAATTTTGAATTAAATATCGGAAATATATTTCAACTCTAATCGCTATCGATACTTTATGTGTCGTCGACGTGGCAGAAAGAAAATAGCATAATTTGTATAACATTTTTCAAGCATAATGTACTAATTGTAAGTTGTATCTCTATATATATATTAAAATTTGAATAAAAAAGAATTATAAATAAAATGAGACGGTCAAATGAGAGCCGACGCGTTGGATGAGGGGCACCAAAAATATATTTCTGGTATGTGTAATTGTATTTATTAATTAGACGTTTTCGGACCGAAATATCTAATTAATAAATACCATAACACATACGAGAAATATATTTTTGGCACCCATCATCCAACGTGTCGGCTCTCATTTGTCCGTCTTATTTTATTTATTTGTGAATATTTATTAAATATTTAAGTCAATTACCTAATATATTAAATCACCTTTAAAAAATAATTATAATATATCAATATATAAAATATTTATTCTCTGTTATTACATCAATTTATATAAAATATTTGAATTTTATTTCTCCATCCTTCCCGGCCTCCCCCACCTTCTCGGCCACCTCGGCCTCCTCGTCCTCCTCGTCCTCTCCTCACCCGACCATCCCGTTCATAATAATACGGTGGTGGTGGTGGTGGTGGTGGCGGTGGCGGTGGTGGCGGCGGCGGCGGCGGCGGCGGCGGCGGCGGTGGTGGTGGTGCCGGTGCTTGTGAAGCATGCTGCGCCTGCTGTTGCTGCTGCTGTCGCCGTTCGCGACGACGTTGGCGATAACGCCGTCGTCGTTCTACATGAACCACCCGGTCATTTTACCGTGGCACTGAAAGTGGATCTGGCCATGTAGTTCCGCTCGGCCATAAAATGGATCCAGTTAGCGCTACTGTACCGGCTAGTTAAAGCGACGTAAGAAAAACGCCGGCGTGGCCCCTCTCAGGCTTCTCTCTGGTATCAATTCGCATCTAGCGCGGCGTAGGACTAAATTTAAGTCGATGGAAACGTTAAATTTGATGCGCACCGAAACAGAATCGGACCGATGACTTCGGTGGAAACCGCGGTCCTACGCCGCGCTAGATGCGAATTAATACTTCGGTGGAAACTAGACCAATGTTTGTATTACAGATTGCATCGTTACTATTTTCTTCTGTACACGTGACTTTCGTGTCACAGAAAGTTTGTGCAAATATCTATTATAATTAACATATTTTACAAACTTACTCCAAGCTTGATTAGTAGCAAATTCCGTTTTTCTTATACATTCTATGTTATATTTACCAGTCTTTAGGAAAATCTTTTCCATATCATTACATCGTTTTCTGAAACAAATGAGTTTATTTATACTTGGTAGTCAGAGCAAATTATATATAATGTTTTTTTTTTATTTTCGTGTCTATTTCACCTTTTTCGACTGATATTATTATGTGTTACTGTATTCTCGACAACTATTGGTTTAGCCAAAATAAGATTGTCATGTTGAATTGTTGAATTGTCATGATTGTCGATTGTTGAACATCTATTGCCGATTGATGTTGGATATCCATTGTTGATTCATATTCAATATCTATTAATGATTCATTTTGATTGTTATTTTGAATATTGCTTCTTGTATCTTTCTTGGAACTTCTACAAGATCTGTTGTAGAAAACAAAAAATATAGGCGGTCCTACGCCGCGCTAGATGCGAATTAATACTTCGGTGGAAACTAGATCTCCTGTGATTCTTTACTCATTGGTCGATACAGACCGGGTTGGTGTGCTCCGCAAAGGTTAGAGAGTCAGGGAGGGAGATGGTGCTGTGTCATGGAGTAACCACGTAGCGCGGCGGGAATTTTCAAATATTCATTTTGCACATTTTGCAGAAGGCAATGATCAATCTACATATTTTGCTAGACGGATTTTTTAAAACATCAAAAAGGTGGTGGTTTGAGGATCAGCCGAGTTAGTAATAGCGGTTCTTAAAAATGAGGATTTGTCTCGCGTATTGGGGCAGCGGAATACAATATGGTTAATATCCTGGGACGGATCCCTGCCGAAAATGGTCGATTAGAACGGATTAAAAAAAATGTAATCCGGATCGATCGGGATTTCTGCACCGGAAATGCGGTATTAAAACCGATTGAAAATAGTCAAATCGAATTTAGTACGCTTCAGGCGGGTTAATGTTGGGTGATATACATCCATCTCAATCCCCCTACAGCACGATATATTGATGGAATATTGCGGGAATATTGTTTTGCAAGATTGGAATATTGCATGCAATATTTCTGAAAGCTTGCCACAATATAGATTTGTCCGCTCCCAAACTATATTGTGCAATATTTTTGCAATGATGCTGATATATTTCAAATCATATTGTATATATATTTCTGCAACGTGAATACAATATTTACAAAATATTCCAGAATATTTCTTATTTTCATAATACTAAGTATTCCCAGATAGCACAAAAGTCCGAAAGACGTCGCAAAGATGTCCAAAACATCTTTACGACGTTATATCTTCAGACTTTTGTGCTATCTGATAATAATTATTACACACAATACACAAGATAAAAATGTTTATTACTAAATTTATTATAAGAAAATACAGTAGTATTATACTTGTAAATACATATATTCATAATACAATATATACATACAGTAAGATATATACATTAAACAAAATATAAATATATATATTTTTGTTTTTCATATTTGTATAGATCTTAACCCGTAAGTATAGACTTTATTTAAAAAAACGCTTTTTACTTTTTTTATATACGACAATTAAAAAACCCATAAAATTAATTAACATTTAAAAAAACCGATTAATATAACTTTAACAGTAGTATGTACTACTTAGTCTACAGCTTGTCAAAAGTAATGTCATTACTACAAGTAATTTATATAGAAACAAAATTGTTGCTTTAAAAATGTTTCAAAACACAAAAATCTAAACTGACCAATCATCACATAATGTGATTTTATTAAAACAAAGATTGTAGTTATATTCAAATAAAATAAGTAGAATTTTCTGAGAAAAATAGATGAAAAACTTGGGGAAGTATTTATATCATTTATAAACCTTGTAAGACTACAATATAGACAGTACGGTTGACAAACATAGCCTTTCCATATATTTCACTGACAATATTAAACTTTTATCCTGTATTATAAATTAGGTCTCTTCACTATTTTTGAAACTTTTATGATTACCGAAAGGCACGCTGAAGTTATACAATATTTCTTAATTCTTATTTTATTACTCAATGAAGTAAATTTTGCACGTTATAAGAGACAAATTGTTTACCACACAGAACATAAAAACTTTTCATGAACTAGGCCAGCAGTTCTTCAGTATACTTAATTATTGTGTGATTTTTATTAATATAGATTTTATATAAAACATGCATTTAAGTTAGTTTTACCCCAACCGTTCACTTACAGACTTACAGATTAAACAGTTATATTATTAGTTCTCAATATTATCTTCATCCTCACAGTGTTCACGATCTTCGGGAAAATTTTGTCCTTGTAAGTGTATTCTAGCCTCAGCGCGCTTCAGACGTGTTGGTGCTTGAGCAAGCCATGTCGAAACAGCTTCTACTATTTGCGCGTCAGTACAGCTTTTCTCATACATTATATGTACAGTTTCTAAAATAAAAAGACAAAACTCTTGAGATAATGACATTATCTTTGTTTACATTTCGATATCAATAAATATAGAAATATACTCATTATATTATTTTATTCAGAAAATACATACTTATTATCAGTTTTGATATTCTAAGCTCACTAAAGACTTTTTTTCCTTTTCTTCCATGCCAACTATATTTTGTGGCAAGTTTATTTGCAATTAATTTTCCAAGAATTGCATTTGTTGCTATATTTATTTTGTTTCCTCCAATTATTTTCAAAGAGAAACTCTGTAAAAAAAGATTATTAAACATATAAAAATATATTTGTTATAAAAACTTCGGAAAAAGAAAAAATAGTAGTATTTAAAGTGCATGCCTAAAAGTAGTTACACTGGTACTTTATTGTTTTTCAGGAATAGTAGAAAACAGTTTACTAAAAAACTAGTTTATTAGAAAAATTAGTTTATTAAAAAACCTGCAGTTTGTAAAAAGGAGAACATTACTTTTAATGCATTTTTTATTTCGAGTTTATATCAAGATAGAAATAATTTTGATTTGAACGTGTTTGAATTAAATATAATAACGTTAATATACACATATACAATATACTTTCTATGAAAACTTTAAATATTATTAAATAAGAATAATTGATTAAATATACTAATACCTACCAATTAATATAACAATAGTTTGTGATAATATTCCTCTTCACAAATTGCATTCCAATGTAATGATAGGCAACTGTTAAATAATCAATTAATTACTATTATATGTTGTACCCCGACCAACTTCTCAAAATATTAAAAGATAAAACAATAAAGTAAAACAGAAAGATTAAGAAAGAGCTGAGTAAAGATCTAAATTAGAAAAGAGCGGCTAGAGGCACAACATATAATTAATTTTTATTTAATAACTTACCATTTTCTTGAAAAACATGGAATTTTCTAATTTTTTTTCAAACTTGAATAATTGTTTTTCTGTTTGGAAAGGAAATGCAAACTCCTCTTCGTTATGTTCTTCGATTTCTGCTTGCTTTTCTTTAATTTCTATTTTGCTTATTCTGTCATCTAGACTTTTTGTTCTTCTTAATAATGTTACCATACTTTTGACCATAAAATTCCTAAAATCTAGACAAAAAAGTAACACGATCACTTTTTATTAGGAAAATATTCGCAATGTACTTATAAGATGACTTTATAAGATAAATTTTACCATTAGAAAATAGATCATCAACATTACAGTCAGACTGTATTCCTTCTTTAGAAGAATTAAAGTTTCTAAAATGGTGCAATGTACAAGGAGATGTAGATTTATTTGGCGTATAAGGCAGAGTTTCGCTACCTACAATTTAGTAAAAGTTTTCTTAATCTTCTAAAATAAAAACTTAATCTTTTAAATAAAAACTTATTTTAACATTATTTTGTGCATGATATACAGTTTTAGATGTTGTAGCTTCAGATGATTGCGATGATAAAGAAAATACAGGCGGCTTGGGCAATGATGGCAATTGTGAAAGATCTTGATGAAATGTTCTTCTTTTTGAATCTTTATGATAATGCTCTTTGGGAGATTCTTCATCTTCTGAAGAATGGCTGCTGTACTTAATTTTTTTAGCATTATCTCTCCTTTGCTTCTTGTTTCGTGATCTCCATTCTTTTTCTGAGAAATCATCAGAATCATACACCGTCGATGCTTCTACTAATTTCTCTTGAGCTCGTTCCCAAGTATCTTACCAAAGAAAAGTGTTAATGTCTAGTTTTTATAACTTATTTAACTTATTATATAACCTATTTTAGTATAAAAATGCATAAATTTTATAAAGATATTTGAAGTTAATAATCTAACCTTATAGAAATATAAAACATAAGCTTACCTGCTGAGCCAAAGATTCTTCTTATTTTGCACGTATCCCATTTATCAGTTTCCATTGGAACCTCTGCTTTTTTTAGTAATTTGTCCAAAGCCTGTCGAGATTTGACATAGCTTGGCCAAATACTTTCATTGTTTTGTGTGTTAATCCAACAAGATGGAATTATTTGTAAATCATCATGAAATTCTACAATGCTATACTTTTTGGCGGTTTTGACATTATTTTGAATACTTTATTTATTGCACTTTGGAACGAAATCTCTGAAAACAAATATTGTACACATAATTACTCAATGTTGATGCTTAGACTCTATTCACACCAGCTTATATTCGACACGCACTAACTTGTATCTGCTTACATCATTGCTCGTTAAACGTTCTTCTTCTTCTTCTTCTTTACTTTTTGGCAAGGAACAGACTTCGTTCGCTGTTCATGCTGCCAGATTATCGTCCTTCTTCAGTTCTCCGAAGGGGGGAGAGCGCACCCGCGCGCAGTCGTCAAGTCACCGTACGTCAAATCGAAACGTCGTTCTTTCGCAGGAAGGAAACAATGGATGCAATTATCTCGTAGGAAGGTTCTTTCAGGAGATCAAACACATCATATGGTGGGGGAAATCCCAGACTCCGTTGAATAGACCGAAGGAGCGGACCGCGATGCCCCCCGAGCAGCGGGCAATGCCAGAGATTAATGTCTTGCTGCGGAGTTCCACAGTCTCAGGCGGGGGACCCTATGATACCGCACCTGTTCAAACTGTAATTTAAGTTGTAATGATTAGAGCGAATGCGGCTGACTGTTACTATTTCCGTTCTATTTAGTTTAGACTTAGCAAACCAAGGATCAGGCAAGAAAGCGGGATGCAGCCTAAAGTATTGGGAGCCTTTGTAGGTCGCTTGGTCTGTCAAAAAGTTTTGAACCGTTTGAATGTATCTCTTTCGCGGGATGGCAAAGAAGTCCGAGTGAGGGGGAAGGTACTCCGAAGACTCGCCCCCGCCAACCGCCTCGCTGGCGAGGCGATCCGCGGCCTCATTGCCTGGGATGCCGACGTGCGCCGGTATCCACGCAAGAATTATGTCCATCCCTTGGAGGAAGGCCGATCTTAACTTGTTTTTCAAGACTAGGACTAGGTAATTGTGGTCTCTATCGATTCTATTGGACGAAACTATATCGACCACGCTACGGGAGTCCGTAAAAATCGTCACCTTCCCGACACAACTTTCCAGAGCTAATTCCGTCGCGTGGATGGTAGCTATACATTCGCCAGAGGACACGGAGGAATAGCCATCTATTTTATACTTCCTCCTAATATGCAGGGTAGGGGAGAAGATGCCTATCCCAACGTGATCACCGGACTTCTCCTTGGAAGCGTCTGTGAAAATTAGGTGCCTCTCCTTGATGAGATGCGAGAGGGGGGATTGAAAGACAAGCCAAGGTTGCGGCGCGAGGCGGATATCCTCCACCACAGAGCAGGGAGTAACCTCCGTTCTAGGGATGAAAGACGAAGTCTCGTAGGAAAAGAGATACAAGGGGACCCTGGTGAATGAGGCCATCCTGTGTCTGTATGCTCTCGCACTGCAAAAAGCTCCATACAAGGGAAATCTGTTGATCAAATCATATCTATTATTATTAAAAAGGGCTGCTTGTAGGTCGCAAAGTTTTTCTATAAGTATATTGTCCCTAAGGGCAAGCGATCTAAGGACGAATTTTGTTGTTAGGCATGTAAAACGATGTCTGATGGGACCTATCCCAGTCTCCGCATAAACCACATTGGTCGGTGTTGTGCGTCTCAGACCAACGCAACATCGCAAGGCCCTACGCAGGGCTCTCTCTAAGAGCTCTGTCAGACCCCCATTACGTGTGGGGAAGATGAGGGCTCCATATTCGACCGACCTACGCACCAAGGCCTTAAATATACTAAGCAGGGTCCTCGGGTCCGCCCCCCACCAAACCCCGCTCAGTGCCTTCAGAATATTGGCGAGTTTTCCACATCTCTCCGCCAGACCGCGAACGTGCTCCTGTTCCCCCAATGAATGGTCAAGTAAAACTCCGAGAAACCTGTGCGAGCGAGAGGAGTTGATGGTGATGCCTTCGAGGGTTATTGTGTAACTGAGAGGAGAAATCCTTTTTCTACTGAAAACAATGAGCGCCGATTTGGCAGGAGACACCGACAGGCCCCTAGAGAGCAGAAATTGTGAGAGATTGTTCGCCGTTCTCTCCAAGGCCCTCCAAGGAGACACCGCCCACATTTCGAGACGTAGAGATTGAACAAAAGGGGGCTCAATATCGATCCCTGTGGGACGCCCCTGATCGATGTGTAAACCGAGGAAATCTCTCCGTTGTTGACGAATTGGATATTTCTATGATTCGTGAATTGGTAAATAAACCAACAGATTTTGGGAGGAAGTCCTATGCCTATGAGATCCTCGATTAAAATGTTTGGCACAACGTTGTCGAATGCTCCATGGATGTCCAAAAACAAACAGGCCGTGTATTGTCCAGACACAAAGCCGTTGTAAATCTCCGTGGTCAGTATGCCCAGGTTATCCAGGCACGACCTTCTCTTACGAAAACCGAACTGAGTGGAAGGAAGAATATTCGAGGATTCGATCCACCATTGTAGGCGCGTCAGGATCATCCTCTCTACAATCTTTAACAGACAAGATGTGAGTGAGATGGGGCGCAGCTTCCCTGGAGTGGATTTAGGGATAAGGAAGACAAGAGAGTGGTGCCACGAGGGAGGAAACAGTCCCCCATTCAAGAGCTCGTTAAATATATCCAGGAGGATCATCAGATACTCCTCCGGTAAGGCCGAAATTATGCCATAATCGATCCGATCTATACCCGGAGAGGAACGCTTCCTGGCAGCACAGATCGCCGACAAAAGTTCTTCATATGTGAAAGGGGACTCGAACATATTACAATTATGTATCGTGGGAAAGTCATCGAGCGAGAAGAATCTTCTGTGTACAGAAGCCGGAGGACACATGGAGTCCATTGAATTTCGCATATTGTCCGAGATCGTACAGTTGGAGAAAGGGGGAGGGGGAGCGATACCCAGGTGGCGATTCTTGAACCGCTTTATTATCTTCCAAACTGATGCAATGGAAGTGTTTGGTGTGAGGTTCTTACAAAACTCCTTCCATCCCTTCCTCTTTTCCCCCCTCAACACTCTTCTCGAAACGGCCTCCTGCCTCTTGAATGCAAGGAAGTTAGCATATGACGGAGACCTCTTAAAGGTCGACAGAAGCTCGCGCCTGAGGTCCACCGCCTCCTGGCAGGCCTCGCTCCACCACGGAGCCGGAAGGGAGGCTCTTCGCCCGTGCGGGGACGACCGACCAGAGGAGCCCCGGCGGCGGTTTGCCCCTGGTTTGAGAGGCAACTGGCTCTTTAGATGACTGAGAAAGGTCTCGTACTTATCCAGTCCGTTCAGAGAGGGCTCGTCGATAGCCTTCCTAAGGACTCCGGTGCTGGTGCCCAGATTGACCACGAACTGTTCCCTCTCTCTCGATGACAATCTTATCCTGTGCGAGAAAAATTCTTTCTTCCTCAAGAAGTGGTTAAATCTGATTTCAATTGGATAATGGTCACTTAAGTGAGTATCCTCCAATATGTTCCACTCACAGTGGTCGATAATCGGCGGAGAAACGAAGGAGAGATCTATTGCGGATCTGGATTGACCCGGGCGCGTCAAAAAGGTGTGGGATCCGTCATTGATGCAGGTGAAGGAAGAATCCAATGCCGAGGAGAGCAGGGTGACTCCCTCCCTACTCGACCGGTCACAGTCCCACTCGCTGTGGTGAGCGTTCAAGTCGCCCAAAAGGATCACATGAGTAAAAGAACCACAAAAGGCAAACAAGGAGTCGTATTCCTGCTTCGAAAGCGATTCCTGCAGGTGTCTATATACCGAGACAATGGCAAGATCGAAAAGCTCGTAGTGGACAACCATGGCCATGCATTCTAGCCCCCCATCGAACTGAACGCAATCGTCTATGACAGAATACGACACAGAATGGAGGACGGCCAGAAGCAAGCCCCCGCTATTGCGGGTCAGCGAGTCCCTCCGGAACACCTCAAAACCACGCAGGTTCACCCGAGATCCAGAGTTCAGCCAAGTCTCCGACAAGGCCAAGACATCATACCGCTGAAACAAGGTGTTTACCGGATCTATTTTGTTCGCTAGCGAATGGCAGTTCCATTGTAGGATCCTAAGAGACTGATTCTGAGATAGGTTATTCCGAGGTGATCCCGGCATTTGGACAGTTGAACCTGGGGTTGCGGAGGTTTATGGATAATAGTAAAGAGTTCATGAATTCCGACACTGCGTCGTACAGGCCAAGAAGTCTCAGTGCCGGGGAGAGCTTTTCCATGATTAGGTTAATGAGATTGAATAGCTGATTGTATAGCTCTGGGTTAAAATTAAAGTTTAGGTTGCTTTTTGAGGTTTGAGATGGAACAGGGTTGGTGGGAGGAAGGATAAAATGCCTGGAGGAGACACCATAATCCGAGGAGGATGGGAATCAAGTTAGGAGAGATTAGTAGGGAATTATGGGATGGGAAAAGATTGGAGGAGGAAGTTCCGGTAGTCGAACGTGGGAAGGATGGGAGGGAAGGATTGGTACTGCTCGGAGGTTTTTTTTAAGGGTGTGATAAGAGGGGGGACGGCATAGGAGATGAAATGTGAAGTGAGGCAGAGGTTGATAATTTTTTTCTGTTGGGATTTAGGATTTGTGAATATGATGAAGAAGGAGGGAGAGGGGAAGGAGGGGCTGAGGAAGAAGAGGGGAATGTGGATGAAGCAGGGAAGGAAAGAGGGAAGGGCGTAGAGGGGGGAGTGCCGCTCAGTGACGGATACTCACTAAAATTGTGTATTGAGTTAGGGGCTTCATTGTTGTTACCTCTAATTCGATTTCTAGCCTCGATTAGGGAAATATTTTCGTATGCTGCTAACTCTCTAATTTTTTTCTGCACAACATACTCCGGACAAGCGAAGCTTGTGGCCTTATGCGGGCCCTTGCAATTTATGCAAAATGGAGGGCCATCTCTTTTTGGGCATTGGGTTGCCTCCTCATGTGCCCTATCCCCGCAATGTTGACAACGGGGGTGGCCCTTGCATTGGGACTTCAGGTGCCCAAAGCGCAGGCACGTATAACAAAAAGAGGTTTTAGAAACGAAAGGTTCGACTGGATGTCGGACCATGTATAAGTATAAATACCTTGGCAAGATCTGTCCTTTAAAGACGACGGATATTGTTTTGGAGGGGACCAGGCCCAATCCCTGAGTTTTTCCATGGAGAGCGGATGCCTCTGACCCCTTTCCCTTCTGTTCAGTCTCCTCACGGAGAAAATTGCTATACTACAGTCTATTCCCCTGTATATCTCCTCGTCCGAGAGGTCAAGTGGAACGTTTCGAATTATTCCCTTCCTCGTAGTCGTAAACAAAGGTATAAATGCATTGTATTTCTTGGCCTTGAGTATTGGGTTAGTAATTAGGTTATTTGCCGCTTCTCTGGATTTCAACTAAATACTGATTTTTGAGAAGCCTGTCTTTTTAATTTCTACTATATCTTTTTTGGAGATAGAATACAAGAGGCGACCTACAACGATGGGGTCAATTGAGGAGGGAGAACCCTCCGGAGTCTGTATAATGACATCGTAAGGACCCTGCGAGGTCCTGTCATATCTATTCGCATCCATAAGGAATGACAAGTCAAGCCCATCTTTATTAAAGAGATGGTCAGAAGGAGAAGGCTTACCCTGACGCAGGCCGTCCCCCCACTCGTCTCATTACCATCATTTGTGAAGAGAGGCGCTTTTTCCTTCTCTAGTTTCTTACGTTTTTTGGTTTTTGGTTTAGCAGTCTCCAAAGTCTCCAAAGGCTGGATGCCACAATCCTCACCGATCGGAAGGATGTCCCTTAAAGCAGGAAGAATATTATTATTTGGTTCGATTTTCATTTCCGCCTCCATCACATCATCGGATTCCGGAGGGAACGGAGGGAGAGAGGATGCGATCAAATCGAGTTTATCTTCGTCATTATTTGTCAATATACTATTAACTGTTACAGTTAAGGCGTCAGTCGTTAAAAGATTTGTCTTAAAAGCGGGATCCCTCGTGGGATCTTGGATCGACATGCTTGCGATTGAAAAGGCTCGACCGGGAGACCGGCCGGCCAAGATGGCGAATTACTGCGCACTACAGAATGTACAAGGCACACAGGAAACAGCGCACAAGCAAAGCAGGAGATAACTGTTCTCAGCGTGATCCGAGCGAATCAGCATAAAGCGTTATTATAGGCGAAGCAGAGGCACTCGAAGAAGGCGGTTATAATTACTATCAAACGAATTAACAAGAGGCACTCAAGGCACGTGTTCTCACTTTCACAGGTGTCGCTCGAATCCTCGTTAAACGTTAACTGGCACACTGGCACTGAATCCACTGATGATCGCAAATAATCGCGCGTAAATACCGCGCAATGCCGTGATTGATCAGACAATATAGATCTTCTTCGGTTACATTGGAACTGTGTGATAGTGAGGGTAAGGTTAGGTAAGACCTGTCAAATTTAGCCACTTAGGGTGCGTTCGGAGAGACGCTATTCGCGCTATTTAGCGCTATCGGCTGTTTGCGGAGCTAGCTGGTAGCGCTATCAAACGCAATCATGACGTTATTAATGGTAGTGTGCTACGTCATAACTGCGCGCTATCAACGCTATTCCTTCCGAGGTGGTGTAACAATAGCGTTAGCGTTTGTGAGCTCTCTGAACAGTGGTAGCACTATCAATTTAAGTTGTACATATGTACATTTTTAGTACAAGTTTAGACGTGACTTTTGATTTGCGATTTGCATTACTGATTTGATTGATTTGATTTTGCATTATGGATGACTATTATGTTGAAGTAAATCTTCAGGACGCCGAATCTGAAGAGCAGTTCAAAATTAAACTGTCTCAGAATGATGCTCCTAGAGCACAAACTGGTAAGAGTGCTAGATTAAAATTGTTTAATATTTACATTTTAACCGCGGATTGCTTAGATTTTCTTTACTATTTTATCTAATTGCATGTTAAAAAAATATGTGTTCTGTTACATATATTCCTGCTAGTCATTTTGAAATAATTTTTCATTTACTTTTGTGTAGTACGGCCTTAGTAACTCAATTACTCAATAAGTTTTTTTTATTATATTGCTGATTTAATTTTGAAGTGTTTATTCTATTTGCATCTGTCTCTTTGTTCTACTTTATTGTCATGATTATTTGCTTCCAGATATAACTTTTGCGACTACCTTGTTGAATGTTGCACGTCAAACTTTGATTCAAAATGGTACATAATTTGATAATAAGTATTGTATTAACTATCAGTTATGGCATTTTTATTTCACAAGATTGTTTTTTTTTAGAAGCACCTCAGCATGTACCCTCATTTTCCACCTGCTCCTCAAATAATACTTTAGTGAAAGAAACATTTGGTTTGTTATTTTCTTTTGTTTCTTCTTTTTGATATTACAATTTCTCTTTCATGTTACACTTTTTTGTAAATTGATATGTGCTTTTTTCGTAGATACTGAAATGGACATTTCTCGAGAAAAAAATGGAGAGGAGGAATCATCGGTGGATGGTAAGAAAATTTTAAAATATGGTTTGTTATTGTAACGTTTTGTGAATGTTACAACTTTTTTGTGACTTGGTTTGCAATCCAGGTTTCAGATGGCCTCATGCAGCTATAATGCTCTTGTTAGAAGAATATAGACAGCGGGAGGAAAACATGTCTTCTGGAAAAATTACCCATAAAAAGGCATGGGATCAAATTGCTGAAGTGATGAATGCTAATGGGTATTTTGTGACAAGCAAGCAATGCACCACTAGAATTAATACCATGAAACAAACATACAAAGCCGTCAAAGATCACAACGGAAAGTCCGGTAACAATAAGCGGACATGGCAATATTTTGAAGTAAGTATATGATATAAAAGAAAGAAGAGTGACCATTTTTTAAGTTTCTAAACATATATATTGTTGCCTTTAATGCTATATTAACTGTTCAGGTTATGGAACGCTTTCTCGGCGAAAAGCCATACATGGCGCCATTATCAACTGTTTCATCTACTGGTGCTGCAACATCAAGAGGCAGGTCCGCAAGCATTAGCTCCGTTTCAAGCTCCTCCAGTGTGAACAGCTGTGCTATTTCTGATATAGTTTTAGATGATAATGATCATGTTCCTCGTAAGTTAAGTGTGTTTCTTAGTCATGAATGCGTTCAACAAAATGCATTGGTTTAAGCCAATAGCATGATTAATTAATACTTTGAAATATACCAATCAAATCCAATCGCTTATTGCTGCATTCTGCCGAACGCAACCATTGGCTGAATTACACAGAGAAGTGCTTTAAAAATTTATTTATTTTTAGGTAAACGTAAAACTAATGATATTGCTCAAGCAATTTTGGAAAGTCGTCGAATGGCTGAGCTGGAAAAAGAAAGAAGGCACAAGGAAAGAATGGAGACAAAATTTAAATTAATAGAGAAGCTTGACAAAATCCTGGAAAAGATTAAAAATATAAAAAGAAAAAGAAATATAAAAGATGTAATGATAATAAATGCTAATATAATTTTATATGATTTATAAAAGATTTTATAAATGGTTTTATTGATTCACCCAGTACGATCCATGCTACTAACAAGGGGAAGGCCAGACGTGCCCATCTTAGATTCAAGCGGTGATTTTTCTATGAATAGTTCTTAATGAGAAAGAAATTGTGTTAAAGTTTTAGCGCGCGCTTTTCACGCATTCGTCCAAAAAAAAATTATGAAAGATTTTCCAGCACGACTTAACCGCTTCGCGATAAACGATAATCGAAGCGACCGTGTGGCTGAGCGTGTAGCGCTCAGGTCTTGTAAGCGCGGGGTCGCTGGTTAGAATCCCCGTGTGTAATTTTTTTCTGTATAATTTTATTTTTTTCGTTCTCAGCAACATTTTAGCATCAAATAAATAAATATTGTGCGAGTTTTTCATAATAACATAAATTGCTTTCTATAAAAAACAGAAGAAAATGAACAATGTTTAATTTAATCGTAAGAAATATGTTAATTAGTAAAATAATAATTATATAAACAACAAATTCACAATGCCCTATAAATAAAAATATTTCGTTTGAATTTCATGCGTTAGAAATTCACAATTTTGATATTTTTATTTGTTGGAGAATCAGATGTTGACTCCATCTTTTAAATTTTTATTTTTCGGCACTGCTTAAAAACGTCCAACTTCTGTCGAAACTAACGGTCGACATTCAAATGTAAATAAGATATCTGATACAGATACATAATCTGATAATGAAGATGTGGAAAGTTTTAGTCCAGATTTGCGTGAATGGGCTCTACGTAATAACATCTCACATAAAGCAATAAATGAACTATTACATTTGCTTTTAAAATATATTCCAAATTGTTTCTTACCCAAAGATGCCAGAACTTTGTTACATACACCTCGTACAACAAACTGTGTAAATATTGCAGGTGGAGAATATTTACATTTTGGATTATTAAATGTGCTGAATTTATTAATGGAAAAATATATTGATGCTAAACTTGCTGTTGACAGCATAACTCTTTCTATGAATGTCGATGGTTTACCAATTTCAAGGTCTTCATCTTATTGTCTTTGGTTAATTTTAATATCTGATGAAATTTTTAAATCCGTCCATATGATAGGAGCATATTATGGATCAGGTAAACCAACATCGGCAAACGATTTCCTTGAACAATTTATTTATGAACTGAAGATACTTATAAAAGACGGATTTATGTATAGCACACGTCGTATAAGTGTAACTCTTTCCACAATTATTTGTGATACTCCTGCAAAATCATTTGTTTTGTATACAAAAAGTCATACTGGATTTTCGAGTTGTTCTAAATGCACTATTATAGAAAAAAGTATAAACAATACTACATGCTTCCCTTACACTAATAAGACTTATCTCAGAACTGATGAAGACTTTTTACAACAGACTGATGAAAAATACCATCAAGGAAAGACATTGTTACTGCAAATACCGAATATTGGCCTGGTGTCAGCAGTTGCACTAGATTATATGCATCTAGTTTGTTTAGGTGTTACAAAGAAGTTATTATTGTTATGGATGAAAGGACCATTGACAATAAGAATTGGTAATACAAACACAAATCTAATTTCCTAACGTTTAATTGCACTGAAAAATTCGATACCAAAAGAGATTTCGAGGAAACCCAGAAGTCTGTCAGAAATTAAATATTGGAAGGCCACTGAATTCCGAAAATTTCTGTTGTATACAGGGCCCATTGTTTTGAAATCAATTTTAAAGCAGAAAATATATGAACATTTTCTAACGCTACATGTTGCCATCTCCATACTAATATCTCCAACATTAATTACAAACAATGAAAATATAAAGTACGCTGAAGAATTGCTGGTTAACTTCGTGAAAGGTTTTCAAGTTCTGTACAGCAAACAATTTGTCTCGCACAACGTGCACAATTTAATTCATTTAAGTAATGAAGTAAGAAGAAATGGAATATTGGATAACTTTAGTGCCTTTCCATTCGAAAATTTTTTGGAAAATCTGAAGAAACTAATTAGAAAACCTGAAAAACCTTTGCAACAATTGGCACGAAGATACGATGAACAGCAGTCTGTAATGTTTCAAGAGCAATAACTAGTTCCTACGTATCAAGTGAAACATGAACATCATTACGGGCCCCTTGTACCTGAATTTCCAACACATAATTACTCAATGTTGATGCTTAGACTCTATTCACACCAGCTTGTATTCGACACGCACTAACTTGTATCTGCTTATATCATTGCTCGTTAAACGTTAACTGGCACACTGGCACTGAATCCACTGATGATCGCAAATAATCGCGCGTAAATACCGCGCAATGCCGTGATTGATCAGACAATATAGATCTTTTTCGGTTACATTGGAACTGGGTGAGGGTAAGGTTAGGTAAGACCTGTCGAATTTAGCCACTTAGTGCAATCCCAGTACAACCGAAAAAGAACAAACATAAATACTGCCAACTGTGTTGCTGCTCCATACTTGTTAATGCATGTATTATTTCTTTGCAATATATAACTTGATGTAGAAAAGAAATAAAGTGTGTTATGAAAAAACAGAATTGTGTAAGACGACATTAACTTAGTCACGGATATATCATTTTAATATTATTTTTATATTAAATTATTACTGTGAAACATAACCTTCAAGTTCATTTACATTTGACTGTACTTATATATACGCATTCAAGTAAGTTATTGTTTTCTTTTTAAATACAGTAAAATAGAATGCTTTTAAATTGTTTCTTATTATAATTCTACCATAATATTTTAGATCTGAGAAATCATGGAAGATAAGAGTACAGAAGGAAACCTTTTGAACAATGTTCACGTAGACATCAAAGACGAATTATCAAGAAAGATATCGCAAAAGTTTATCATTATTTACGATATAGACGGCAGTTAAATAATAATAGACTGGAAGATCCATCTAACATTTTCCATAATAATTCATTAAACAGCGGTTTTGCGTATGTTGATGATGAAGCAGAAGTAATCCGTATCACAAACAATGAATTATTGGCTACAAGTTTAGAAAAGGATTTTGATGATAAACTCCAGATTTATTTTGAATTTGAAGATGAAAGCAATATGCAATTACTTGACTTTTCAAGTGACAACCTAGAAATAGATAATAAGGAATATTGGAAAGAATTAATGAATGACAACAATGAATATAATGACTATATTTTTGATGATGATTCAAATGTAAATAAGATATCTGATACAGATACACAATCTGATAATGAAGACGTGGAAAGTTTTAGTCCAGATTTGCGTGAATGGGCTCTATGTAATAACATCTCACATAAAGCAATAAGTGAACTATTACATTTGCTTTTAAAATATATTCCAAATTGTTTCTTACCCAAAGATGCCAGAACTTTGTTACATACACCTCGTACAACAAACTGTGTAAATATTGCAGGTGGAGAATATTTACATTTTGGATTATTAAATGTGCTGAATTTATTAATGGAAAAATATATTGATGCTAAACTTGCTGTTGACAGCATAACTCTTTCTATGAATGTCGATGGTTTACCAATTTCAAGGTCTTCATCTTATTGTCTTTGGTTAATTTTAATATCTGATGAAATTTTTAAATCCGTCCATATGATAGGAGCATATTATGGATCAGGTAAACCAACATCGGCAAACGATTTCCTTGAACAATTTATTTATGAACTGAAGATACTTATAAAAGACGGATTTATGTATAGCACACGTCGTATAAGTGTAACTCTTTCCACAATTATTTGTGATACTCCTGCAAAATCATTTGTTTTGTATACAAAAAGTCATACTGGATTTTCGAGTTGTTCTAAATGCACTATTATAGAAAAAAGTATAAACAATACTACATGCTTCCCTTACACTAATAAGACTTATCTCAGAACTGATGAAGACTTTTTACAACAGACTGATGAAAAATACCATCAAGGAAAGACATTGTTACTGCAAATACCGAATATTGGCCTGGTGTCAGCAGTTGCACTAGATTATATGCATCTAGTTTGTTTAGGTGTTACAAAGAAGTTATTATTGTTATGGATGAAAGGACCATTGACAGTAAGAATTGGTAATACAAACACAAATCTAATTTCCCAACGTTTAATTGCACTGAAAAATTCGATACCAAAAGAGATTTCGAGGAAACCCAGAAGTCTGTCAGAAATTAAATATTGGAAGGCCACTGAATTCCGACAATTTCTGTTGTATACAGGGCCCATTGTTTTGAAATCAATTTTAAAACAGGAAATATATGAACATTTTCTAACGCTACATGTTGCCATCTCCATACTAATATCTCCAACATTAATTACAAACAATGAAAATATAAAGTACGCTGAAGAATTGCTGGTTAACTTCGTGAAAGGTTTTCAAGTTCTGTACAGCAAACAATTTGTCTCGCACAACGTGCACAATTTAATTCATTTAAGTAATGAAGTAAGAAGAAATGGAATATTGGATAACTTTAGTGCCTTTCCATTCGAAAATTTTTTGGGAAGTCTGAAGAAACTAATTAGAAAACCTGAAAAACCTTTGCAACAATTGGCACGAAGATACGATGAACAGCAGTCTGTAATGTTTCAAGAGCAATTACTAGTTCCTACGTATCAAGTGAAACATGAACATCATTACGGGCCCCTTGTACCTGAATTTCCACAAAAAATCGTAATACAATATAAGATATTGCAAAATAACGCATATTATTTTAATTGTGATGATGTTAATAATAATATTCTCATGTTAGACGATAAAACAATTATAAGCGTTTTAAATATTTGTGAAGAAACAAACAAATGATATTTATATTATAGGGCGAAAATTTAACATTGTCAGTAGCATACATGAAAAGCCATGTTCCTCAGCCATACTACCGATATTTGTAGTCTTAGAAAATAATACATTATATCATTGGTCTGTAAAACAAATAATATGTAAAATATGGACAATTAGAAAAATAGAAAATAAATATATTGTTATACCATTACGACATGATAAAAATTAAAAAACAATTAGACTTTGGATTAATATACATCATTCTATACTTAATTTTTTCTGAAAGTTTTGTAAGCAGTCTTTGACATTTCGATTACTTCATGACGATGATGTACAAAACGTAAAATTGGAAATTAATCTTGCACTATAATGTTATTAGCAACTATACTTTGTATTCATCTAAAAACATTTTCATTAATAAATTGAGTTAACCATTTCTCCATATCTGTTGTATTGCCTAACACATTATAAAATGTATAAAAGAATATGTGATTGCATTATAATATAGCAGTAATATTTTGCAATGTCTCCAACAAAATATTAAACTTATAATATTTGCACAATATTGCTGCAATATATTGCATATGTCGCCATATTGAAATATTCATGCAATATT
>NW_021853492.1:25901-30951 GCF_003651465.1 Formica exsecta
AATTGCATTCCGATGTAATGATAGGCAACTGTTAAATAATCAATTAATTACTATTATATGTTGTACCCCGACCAACTTCTCAAAATATTAAAAGATAAAACAATAAAGTAAAACAGAAAGATTAAGAAAGAGCTGAGTAAAGATCTAAATTAGAAAAGAGCGGCTAGAGGCACAACATATAATTAATTTTTATTTAATAACTTACCATTTTCTTGAAAAACATGGAATTTTCTATTTTTTTTTCAAACTCGATAATTGTTTTTCTGTTTGGAAAGGAAATGCAAACTCCTCTTCGTTATGTTCTTCGATTTCTGCTTGCTTTTCTTTAATTTCTATTTTGCTTATTCTGTCATCTAGACTTTTTGTTCTTCTTAATAATGTTACCATACTTTTGACCATAAAATTCCTAAAATCTAGACAAAAAAGTAACACGATCACTTTTTATTAGGAAAATATTCGCAATGTACTTATAAGATGACTTTATAAGATAAATTTTACCATTAGAAAATAGATCATCAACATTACAGTCAGACTGTATACCTTCTTTAGAAAAATTAAAGTTTCTAAAATGGTGCAATGTACAAGGAGATGTAGATTTATTTGGCGTATAAGGCAGAGTTTCGCTACCTACAATTTAGTAAAAGTTTTCTTAATCTTCTAAAATAAAAACTTAATCTTTTAAATAAAAACTTATTTTAACATTATTTTGTGCATGATATACAGTTTTAGATGTTGTAGCTTCAGATGATTGCGATGATAAAGAAAATACAGGCGGCTTGGGCAATGATGGCAATTGTGAAAGATCTTGATGAAATGTTCTTCTTTTTGAATCTTTATGATAATGCTCTTTGGGAGATTCTTCATCTTCTGAAGAATGGCTGCTATAATTAATTTTTTTAGCATTATCTCTCCTTTGCTTCTTTTTTCGTGATCTCCATTCTTTTTCTGAGAAATCATCAGAATCATACACCGTCGATGTATCTATTGCTTCTACTAATTTCTCTTGAGCTCGTTCCCAAGTATCTTACCAAAGAAAAGTGTTAATGTCTAGTTTTTATAACTTATTACAATAAATATATAACCTATTTTAGTATAAAAATGCATAAATTTTATAAAGATATTTGAAGTTAATAATCTAACCTTATAGAAATATAAAACATAAGCTTACCTGCCGAGCCAAAGATTCTTCTTATTTTGCACGTATCCCATTTATCAGTTTCCATTGGAACCTCTGCTTTTTTTAGTAATTTGTCCAAAGCCTGTCGAGATTTGACATAGCTTGGCCAAATACTTTCATTGTTTTGTGTGTTAATCCAACAAGATGGAATTATTTGTAAACCATCAGTAAATTTTACAATGCTATACTTTTTTGGTGGTTTTGACATTATTTTGAATACTTTATTTATTGCACTTTGGAATGAAATCTCTGAAAACAAATATTGTACACATAATTACTCAATGTTGATGCTTAGACTCTATTCACACCAGCTTGTATTCGACACGCACTAACTTGTATCTGCTTATATCATTGCTCGTTAAACGTTAACTGGCACACTGGCACTGAATCCACTGATGATCGCAAATAATCGCGCGTAAATACCGCGCAATGCCGTGATTGATCAGACAATATAGATCTTTTTCGGTTACATTGGAACTGGGTGAGGGTAAGGTTAGGTAAGACCTGTCGAATTTAGCCACTTAGTGCAATCCCAGTACAACCGAAAAAGAACAAACATAAATACTGCCAACTGTGTTGCTGCTCCATACTTGTTAATGCATGTATTATTTCTTTGCAATATATAACTTGATGTAGAAAAGAAATAAAGTGTGTTATGAAAAAACAGAATTGTGTAAGACGACATTAACTTAGTCACGGATATATCATTTTAATATTATTTTTATATTAAATTATTACTGTGAAACATAACCTTCAAGTTCATTTACATTTGACTGTACTTATATATACGCATTCAAGTAAGTTATTGTTTTCTTTTTAAATACAGTAAAATAGAATGCTTTTAAATTGTTTCTTATTATAATTCTACCATAATATTTTAGATCTGAGAAATCATGGAAGATAAGAGTACAGAAGGAAACCTTTTGAACAATGTTCACGTAGACATCAAAGACGAATTATCAAGAAAGATATCGCAAAAGTTTATCATTATTTACGATATAGACGGCAGTTAAATAATAATAGACTGGAAGATCCATCTAACATTTTCCATAATAATTCATTAAACAGCGGTTTTGCGTATGTTGATGATGAAGCAGAAGTAATCCGTATCACAAACAATGAATTATTGGCTACAAGTTTAGAAAAGGATTTTGATGATAAACTCCAGATTTATTTTGAATTTGAAGATGAAAGCAATATGCAATTACTTGACTTTTCAAGTGACAACCTAGAAATAGATAATAAGGAATATTGGAAAGAATTAATGAATGACAACAATGAATATAATGACTATATTTTTGATGATGATTCAAATGTAAATAAGATATCTGATACAGATACACAATCTGATAATGAAGACGTGGAAAGTTTTAGTCCAGATTTGCGTGAATGGGCTCTATGTAATAACATCTCACATAAAGCAATAAGTGAACTATTACATTTGCTTTTAAAATATATTCCAAATTGTTTCTTACCCAAAGATGCCAGAACTTTGTTACATACACCTCGTACAACAAACTGTGTAAATATTGCAGGTGGAGAATATTTACATTTTGGATTATTAAATGTGCTGAATTTATTAATGGAAAAATATATTGATGCTAAACTTGCTGTTGACAGCATAACTCTTTCTATGAATGTCGATGGTTTACCAATTTCAAGGTCTTCATCTTATTGTCTTTGGTTAATTTTAATATCTGATGAAATTTTTAAATCCGTCCATATGATAGGAGCATATTATGGATCAGGTAAACCAACATCGGCAAACGATTTCCTTGAACAATTTATTTATGAACTGAAGATACTTATAAAAGACGGATTTATGTATAGCACACGTCGTATAAGTGTAACTCTTTCCACAATTATTTGTGATACTCCTGCAAAATCATTTGTTTTGTATACAAAAAGTCATACTGGATTTTCGAGTTGTTCTAAATGCACTATTATAGAAAAAAGTATAAACAATACTACATGCTTCCCTTACACTAATAAGACTTATCTCAGAACTGATGAAGACTTTTTACAACAGACTGATGAAAAATACCATCAAGGAAAGACATTGTTACTGCAAATACCGAATATTGGCCTGGTGTCAGCAGTTGCACTAGATTATATGCATCTAGTTTGTTTAGGTGTTACAAAGAAGTTATTATTGTTATGGATGAAAGGACCATTGACAGTAAGAATTGGTAATACAAACACAAATCTAATTTCCCAACGTTTAATTGCACTGAAAAATTCGATACCAAAAGAGATTTCGAGGAAACCCAGAAGTCTGTCAGAAATTAAATATTGGAAGGCCACTGAATTCCGACAATTTCTGTTGTATACAGGGCCCATTGTTTTGAAATCAATTTTAAAGCAGGAAATATATGAACATTTTCTAACGCTACATGTTGCCATCTCCATACTAATATCTCCAACATTAATTACAAACAATGAAAATATAAAGTACGCTGAAGAATTGCTGGTTAACTTCGTGAAAGGTTTTCAAGTTCTGTACAGCAAACAATTTGTCTCGCACAACGTGCACAATTTAATTCATTTAAGTAATGAAGTAAGAAGAAATGGAATATTGGATAACTTTAGTGCCTTTCCATTCGAAAATTTTTTGGGAAGTCTGAAGAAACTAATTAGAAAACCTGAAAAACCTTTGCAACAATTGGCACGAAGATACGATGAACAGCAGTCTGTAATGTTTCAAGAGCAATTACTAGTTCCTACGTATCAAGTGAAACATGAACATCATTACGGGCCCCTTGTACCTGAATTTCCACAAAAAATCGTAATACAATATAAGATATTGCAAAATAACGCATATTATTTTAATTGTGATGATGTTAATAATAATATTCTCATGTTAGACGATAAAACAATTATAAGCGTTTTAAATATTTGTGAAGAAACAAACAAATGATATTTATATTATAGGGCGAAAATTTAACATTGTTAGTAGCATATATGAAAGGCCATGTTCCTCAGCCATACTATCGATATTTGTAGTCTTAGAAAATAATACATTATATTATTGGTCTGTAAAACAAATAATATGTAAAATGTGGACAATTAGAAAAATAGAAAATAAATGTATTGTTATACCATTACGACATGATAAAAATTACAAAACAAATAAACTTTGGATTAATATACATCATTCTATACTTAATTTTTTCTGAAAGTTTTGTAAGCAGTCTTTGAAATTTCGATTACTTCATGACGATGATGTACAAAACGTAAAATTGGAAATGAATCTTGCACTATAATGTTATTAGCAACTATACTTTGTATTCATCTAAAAACATTTTCATTAATAAATTGAGTTAACCATTTCTCCATATCTGTTGTATTGCCTAACACATTATAAAATGTATAAAAGAATATGTGATTGCATTATAATATAGCAGTAATATTTTGCAATGTCTCCAACAAAATATTAAACTTATAATATTTGCACAATATTGCTGCAATATATTGCATATGTCGCCATATTGAAATATTCATGCAATATTATAGCAATATTTCGTGCTGTAAGGGTCTGAAATTATACGATTTCATAAGTTATAATTAAACCTGTTTTAATGCAATTGAATTGGAATTTACCATAGTCAATCCATAGGTAAAAATAATCCCTTTTAATAAAAAATTTCATCATTTCGCAAATAAAAAGTAAATCGGTCTTATGTAGTGTGAAGTCGGATTTGCTGTTATTATGAGTCACAATCAATTATTGAATCGGTGTTTCTGCAAATAAAACGGACTCTCAGTTGTTAAAAACAAATATACGATTTCTCCGCAAGCGGTTCGCCTTATATCCCCGTTTGACCGCTTTCTACTTCCAGGTTGGCTCGCTCGACCTTCGCCGCGTAGCGGCGC
>NW_021853492.1:31173-38997 GCF_003651465.1 Formica exsecta
ACTCAGTTGTTAAAAACAAATATACGATTTCTCCGCAGAGGGTCCGCCTTATATCTCCGCTTGACCGCTTTCTACTTCCAGGTTGGCTCACTCGACCTTCGCCGCATAGCGGCGCGGTCGGAACCACGCGCGGACACGCGAGCGCGTTGGCCGCCAAGTTGCGGATCGCGCTACTGTATCGCGTATTGTGCTTAATGTGACGACCTACGGCAGCCACAATATCCATTCGATTATTCGTGTTTATTTGGATTGACAACAATATGGATTAGAATGTAATGATTTCAGATTGGAAATAATCCGCAAAAACGATATTAAAGCCGATTATAGTTCGTTCGGAATTAAAATCGACTACCTTTTAATCCGGGCGCGGATTGAACCGATTAAAACCAATTAAAACGGATTATGTTTCAATCGGTTTTAATCGATCATTTTCGGCAGGGATAACCACACGGATAGGCCTCATTGTCAATTAAGTTTTTTCTAAATAGACTCTGGTTGAGATTATAGTGGTTGGCACGAATACGCGAAACTGTAACGATGGCTTCTCTAGTTAAACTAGTACGATAGTACCATGGCTTACTGTGTTTTTGGTAGATTTTCTCAAAGAACGCGGTACCCTTAAACTTTGCCTTTATACTCTAGATATTTATCAAAATCAAATTCTAACTTTTCCTTAGGGACAGAAAAGAAATCCGAGTAAGGAACCTTAAAATTACTAATTATACCTTCTTTAATTGCTCGTCGTGTAAGTTCATCGGCCTTATCATTATCATGAATCCCTTTATGCGACCAAATAAACTGAATGCGGATATTTAACTCGCACGCCGCTTCAAGTTTGGCCTTTATAAGTGGGATTAGATAATTACTTTGATTTAGAGTGTGTTCCTGAAGCGCTTTGAGTACACTCATTGAGTCTGAAATAATAGTCGCCGTCGGGGCATTGAGGTCTAGTATGCGTAGCACAGCGTTGTATATTGCCCAAGCTTCCGCTGAGAAGATGGAGGCGTAGGGTGAGATTTTGTGCATCAACTGAGTCTGTTTAATAAATAACCCGAGAAATGTCTGGTTTCGGGGGTGTCGGGCAGAACAGTCAATGAGTCACACACACAAAGAAATATGAGCCGCACTTCACAATTCTTCTAGCGATGATATCTCGCTTTATTCTAATAATTACACTAAATCTTATTAGTCTAGGATCTTATGCAATAATTCTATAGTTTGTAATTGAGAACGACCGCGAAATCCGCCGAGGAATTCGAGAGAGGTTGCAAGAGAATGTTACGTCGCTTTACGACGTACCGCGTGCTTCGTACGATAACTGCGTACAAGTCCCCGGTGTCCCGAGAAGGGATAGCGCACACTTCACGCGCGTATGATTCTTAAATTTGATGCTGTTAATTTCTTCCGGGAGAGAATGGCCGTTTGATACAACCGAATTAGAGTTCACTTGATCAGATCCACGAGAATCTAAACCGAATATTCAGAGGGCGAAAACTGTTCTAAAGGCAACGTGCGTCACGATAGACCGGTACTCACAGAATGATCGAGGATTTCCGGAAAGGTCGATATCGACGCAGGAGCGCGGATAAGGTCCTGAGAGCGTGCTTATGATTGGGTGATAACATTGCGCGAGACTAGTTAGATTGATAGGACAGGCTGCGGGATTGGGTCACGGCCGCGTACAAGAGAAAAAAGGAAGAGACAGAAAATGCTAGAGAGAAGGACTAGAGTAAGTGATATGCCGGTGCAAAGATTGAGAAAAGGGAGCGATATTTCCTGAACAGAGTCCTACCCAAGCAGAACAGAAAATCACAATAATATCAAATGACATCAAGATGACATCAAAATGACATCAAAATGACATCGAAATGACATCATAATGATTTTCGATAGTCATTATGATGTCATTTTGATATTATTATGATTTTTTGTTCTGCTTGGGCTATGTATAGAGGAGTAGCAGGCGGATCCCACGTATGTGCCATTTTTGATTTTGGACCCGTCCGTGTGAAAAGTAATCGTTCCTTCAATGACCAAAAGCCTGCATGAAAAGATTTTGTGCATATTGCTTAGGAAATTGTTCCAATTTATCTAGAAAGTCTTGTTGAGGATATATTATTTCAGGAGAGAGATAAGTGGAATGATACGAATGTTGAAATTGGGGAAGGGTAATAGAATTGTATATAATCTGCCTGTGAAGGGCTATTTGCCGAAATAAGTTGACCGCTGCAAAATTGGACGACAGATATTCGTAATTTCTAGGGTTACTAATAATAGCATCTGATAGTTTTTCCAGGCTATTTACCATCGGGTGATTAGTGATCGATAAAGCTTTGATGAAAAGTTTTGAGATAAGGTAGCGGAAACGATACGCAAAGGGAGGCTCTTTGGCCTCAGCAAATATGATATTGATTGGGGTAGAGATACGATATCCGAGGCTAAGACGCACCGTTTTGTTTTGAATGAGTTTTAGCTTGTGGAAGCGAGTCGAGCTCTTAAGGCCGATAAATATCTGACAGGCATATTCAATGGAACTTCTTAGTAAAGATCGATAGACCGTGAGTAAGAGCTGTGGATGCAAACCCCGCTATTATCGTCATTATCGCGAGTCGGATTTAAATTTTCATTACGACGAGTTCTAGGGGGCCTTCTCAGAGCTTCAAGCCCGGTCTACAATGAGTCGTTAGTCGTTAGTCGCAAGCAAATTGACCAACCATAGTCGATTATTCTTAGAATATTCTTGGAATAATAGACTGTGGATCAAAGTACGACGAGGGGGGGGGGAGGGTTTCCGTAGGCGTCCTGGTTGGATAAGGACGAAAGTATCTCGTAAGGGTTATGATCGTTAAATGACAGGGGCGCGACCATTTGTGTTCTACCATAGGAGGTTGTGACAGGATAGTAACTCGCATGGTTCGAACGCTCATACAGCACTGAAGCTTGCAACAACATTGCTGCAACATTGCAATATTGCATATTGCAGTGTAATGTTGCAAAAATATTGCGAAAACATTATTTTACAATATAACTTTAGCAATATTCCGAAAATATTACAAAAAAATATTCGATAATCGCTAGTTTATTCGTTTACCGCTATGCGGCGCATGTTGCGCTATCTATTCCGCATTTAATTTTTAATCACGATGATTATATAAAGTTTACAAAGAGCGGCTAGTAAGATTAAAGATATAATAAATATTTTTATTAGTTTAAGTTGTATGATATGACCCCAACACAGGGGACTCAGACATTGGACTAAAAATTCTTTTAATAGTTTCCATTCTTATATAAAATAAAAAATTTGATAATAATTTTCTAATATGCAAGATACTTTAGATTTTAATAAATAAATTTTGAGATTATATAAAGACAAGAGAGATGTGAAAAAACTCGTTGTATGCGTAAATCCACCATGATTTTTTTGCATTCAGATATCTGAATATTTCGGATACAAAAAGATTGTAAATTTACACAATTGCTAATTCAGTTTTTTCTTATTTCTTTTAGATATTCTCTGTCACTGAAGGAAGTCGAATGTGCACCGAAAAATTTACATTTTATAATTTTGTTATTATAATACAGAAAATCTATGTATACACACTAGATTCTGATTCTTATAGGCCTAATTTCTTATTATTTTTTTCATATGTAAGGATATTATTGTCGATAAATATACATAAAGTATTATTGCATATATTATATTGCTATGTTGCTGCAATATTATATTGCAATAATTCTGTAGGCGGACATTTTATTGTTGCTGCAATATCATAACAACATTGCAGCAATATTTTGTAATGTTTCTGCAATGTTGCAATCTTGCAGAAAAATGTTGCTGCAATGTTGTTACAATCTTGCGGTGCTGTATGGGTCGCGTCCGATCGATTCCCGGCTCCAGGCCCGATGTCATCCGAAGACGAAACACCGCACGCGAAACACAAATTTGCGCAACGTCATCGCTTTTACATTTTATAATTTTGTTATTATAATACAGAAAATCTATGTATACACACTAGATTCTGATTCTTATAGGCCTAATTTCTTATTATTTTTTTCATATGTAAGGATATTATTGTCGATAAATATACATAAAGTATTATTGCATATATTATATTGCTATGTTGCTGCAATATTATATTGCAATAATTCTGTAGGCGGACATTTTATTGTTGCTGCAATATCATAACAACATTGCAGCAATATTTTGTAATGTTTCTGCAATGTCGCAATCTTGCCGAAAAATGTTGCTGCAATGTTGTTACAATTTTGCGGTGCTGTATGGGCGATAAGGTAGAAAGGGAAATTCACGCTGATGTAACTGCTTATCAATTATGGGTACGGGATCCCTGCTACCGACTCTTGTTTTTGCTTCTAAAATAGATATGTTTTCGACGGAGGCAAGAGTATTAATTTGTTTATGTTTGATATAAGAGGGGCAACTAGGAATGGTAGGAAGGTATTCACCCCCACAGTTACAACAAATGGGAGGTTGGAGGGAACGTGCACATTCTTCGCTAGAATTATGTTTAGCCTCACCGCAGCGCAGACATCTAGATTTTTTCTTACAGCTGGCACTGATGTGCCCAAAGCGATAGCAGTTGTAACATAGCTGCACTCGCGGAATATATGGGTAAACCGGGAGCCTAACTTTAAAAAGAGAGACTACTGATGGTAGTATTTGTCCCGTAAATTTTGCAAGGACCGTTTTGGACGGAACGAACTTGGTCTCACCATCAATTTTAATCGTCCGATTGAGACGTTGTACGAACTCTATTTTTGCCGTTGTTTCCAAGGAGGAGACGAGATCTTCCTCGTCAATTTCCGTTGGTATATAATAATCTAATAATAATCCCTACGCGCATAACCCGATACGTGGGGATATATGCCGCCAGATGCTTATCTTTGAGAATCTGATGATCGACGGTGTTATTGGCGGCCTCAGGTGTAATGAATTTAACAAGAATTTTATTACTACCTATTTTCCTGATGTCGCGGATATATTTTTTTATTAGACCGTTGATAAGCCGGCTTATCATCATAGGATGTAGCGGAGTACCATTGTTAGGATCATCGTGTTGAATGTGTACTATATAGGGGGGGGGAGGTCCTTACGTTGATATTTGTTCTGGTCTTTTTTATTTTTCTTAGGTGGTGGGAGAGAGGCAGCGGCGGCCTTCACAATAGATGCTAGACTTTCGTTATTTGCGCGTTTTTTCTCTCTATCTCGATCCATCGTTTTTACTGGTATAGTTAAGGCTTGCTTTGTTACCGCAACCGATGGACTTGCATGGACATGCGCAAGAGACTCTAAGGAGCGATGGCGGGAGATCGCGAGAGACGGAATTTTCCCGATATCATTCGGGCATGCCGATTTTAGATCGTTCGCATTGACAGGGATACTCGTAGAACTGCCGGTGCTATCCTCAGGAAGACGAACCTCGTCTATAGGGTCGTCTTCGTCATAAAGAATGTTAGATATCGAGGAAATGGAACGAGATCGAACAGAGGGGGGAGGGAGGTCCGAGGGTAACGTTGTTGTTAACTTCGGACTTCTTTTTACCCTTGCGCTTATTTTTACTATTGGGCAAAGTTGAAAATTCAATAACCTTACCTTCTTCTTTGAAAAAATCTTTGTCAATAACTGTTTGATCTTGATCCCCTCGCAGGGGAGATCTCGATCTGGATCTAACCGGCTTTTCGAAAGAAGTACATTCGTCGAGAGGGATGGAGAGACGTCTCTGTCGTTCTTTACCTCCTGGTTCAAAGACGCAGGAGGCCGCGGCCTCCTGCATATTTAGATTATCCACTTCAAAATAAATCGAAATGGAATTATTAGAATCTCTTATTACTTCACAGCCCGATAAAATCAAACGATAAGCAAATTCCGACACACACTACGCAGTCGGGAAGAATAAGGGAAGCACAAAGCACAGAGCACACGTCCGTCGGTGATGCCGGTCGAGGCGCGAATCAATCAAAATTGTCAAAGGATCTGTAGCGGGCATAGACCACTGTCTTACATACAGATCTGGAAACTCAAGCAGTGGGGGAAGAGTCGCTTATTGCAGCCATTGTTAATTTACTTACTGGCCGTTAAGGTCGTTGCGATCGGGTTTCCCAGCGTGGCGCTGTTGGGTAGGGGGTGTTAGAGCCCCTCTAAGGCTGCGTTTGGAAACATCACCCGTGTGCACACGAGCGTCGTTCTATCTTTGTTATTTACTAAAAGTTGAACAAAGATAAAACGATACTCGGGTGCTGTTTCCAAACGTACCGTAACAGAGTCTGGTCATACGATAGCAATTTTTGATTAATCCGTCATTTTTTGGCAACTCCCGCTAATATTTGAATGGAAATGGTAATAACAGTAAATTGTCGCAATGGAAATTGAAAATATACATGGTAAAAACAATACAAACATAAGAATTTTCACTGTACAGAAAACGTGTGAAGAGTCAACAGTTTAAATAAGAAAATAAAAGGAGACAAAAAAAGGAAGAACGAAAATATTACAACAATAGTAATTTATTGTATTAAAACATTTATATAAAAAAAAAACACTGTAGAATATATAATAAACTATATAATAATATAGAAATATAGAATATGTAATAACAGACAAAACATTTTTATTAGTTTCATAAATAATTGGAAAAACAAAACATATTAAGGCACATTAGGAAAAGATATTATGCATAGTCATCCCTGCAGAAAATGGTCGATTAAAACGGATTTAAAAAAATGTAATCCGAATCGATCGGGATTAAATAAAGGCAAACGCTCGGTCTAGATATACTATGTCTATGCGTACTACCTTTGTCTTTTTCATGCGTGTGAGAGTAATATACATGTACGCACTAACATTATTGCAGTATCTTTTCTTTCTCGATCATACGCTCTGTCTCTTTCTAATCGCTCACTCGCTATGTGCTACTTATCGCTTAGCTTCATGCTCCTCGCATATTCACTTACGCGTTCACTCGCGGTTTTCTCTCTTTCTCTCTCTCTCCCTCTCTCTCTGCTCGTTCTTTATTGTATTCTTTCTTTCCCATTATTATATTCTCTTATTTATTCGACTTTTATTCTTTTTATTCTCGTCTTCCTACATATTCGCTCGCGAGGCTCGCTTTATCTATAATCTCTCGCGTTATATGTCGTAACTGTAAAGTTTTTGTTTTTCGCGCTTATTGATCCGAAAATAATTACAATGAATTAATGATATTTTACCGATTAAAATGATACCAAACACGATATAAATCGGATAATTTTTAATCAATTATATAATTAAAATTATGATTACTTATTTCATTAAAAATAATCCGATTTATGTCATATTTAGTGTCATTTTAATCGCAAAAATGTAATTAATCCATTACAATTATTTTCACATATATAAAATGCGAAATACAGAGATTTTATTTTATATAATAAGATGACATATACACGTCAAAGATTACAGAGAAAGGGAGCCTGGCGAGCGAGACTTCGGAACACTTTGATGTTTGTCATCTCGCTTGCTCCTTCATTATTTCTTGCTCTTGCTTTTGTCGATTCTATAGCATCGGGGATCTTTCCTTATGTACAAAACATAAACATTTTATAAAATAAAAACTGAAACTTACATCTTGGATGTTATTATCTGTAAACGCCGACATTGTTACATCGCCGAAGCATCACCAAACCGAACTCTACGATACGTAAGCTGTACAAATAAATCTTTTTGCACGGAATCTCTGCCTCGTGTTTCTCGACACTCAGAGTCCCAACTCCTAAGACGAACCAAACCCTTGGATCATCCTCAAAATTCCCGTTGTACCCGGAGAGGCA
>NW_021853493.1:0-7843 GCF_003651465.1 Formica exsecta
CCTGCCTGCCTTCTGCACTCGACGCGTGATTTGCTAACTATTTTTATTTATAACTCAAAAATTACGCTTCAATTCAAATTTTGGTAAAGGAAAAATCGTCTTAGAATTGTATCAGGAATACGTCATTTCACGGACGGAAGGTTGTCCTGGAACACCCTGTATATATACACAATTATATATATAACATCTAACCAAATGATATTCCTCTTGGAAGATATATGGGAAGACACATAGCCCGTATGAACAATGTGAAATTATGTTCAAATATGTGATAAAGGCAGACACCTCTATATTATACTGTTATCTTCTATACGCTTAAATACGCTTAGATATGCGTGCGAGGCAATAGAGGCAGTAGAAATACACGATGCTGTCCGATTTCAACATATTGAACACAATTCTCTTTCAAATATGCATAAAATATGCAGAAATATTAATATCGGTAACAGCGGAACTAAAATTATTGATATTATCGATAATTTCGGTCGGTATTATCGATAATTTTAGTTACGCTTAGATGAGGGCGCTAACCCGTCGGAGTTCGGCCGTCACTTTTGAATCCCTTTAAGGGGGATAAGGATGAACCTAATGTGTTAAAAGAGTTAAGAAAAGAGAGAGAATCTATAAGGGAGGAATTAAAGGAGATTAGAAATATAAAGGAAAGTTTAATGGAGGAAATAAGTAGCGTAGAAAGAAAAGAGTTAGTTTGGGGGGCTAGAATGTTAAGAATAGAGGAGAGGTTAGAAAAAATAGAAAAAAGTATAGAAATAATGAAGAGAGGATGTGGAAATTTAGAAGAAGGGAAGAATTTATCGGAGGAAAGTGAGGGAGACAGCAGGGGAAGTAGAAGTAGAAAAAGTAGTTTTTACGGTTCTTATGAATCGATAATAAGTGATGAAAGGTTAAGTAGTAAGGAGGTAGAAAGTATAAGGAAAATGGTATTAGATAAAGAAAGGGAAGACAGGAAAAATAATATAGTGATTAAAGGGATTGACATAAAAGAAATAGATAAAGATAAAAGGAAGTGAGTGAGGGAATTTTTAAAGGATAAAATAGAAATAGAGTGTGAAGTGGTTAATGTTAAAATAAGTGGGCCTGTGATAATAGTTAAGTTAGAGGGGATGGAGGACAAGAGGAAGGTAATGTATAATAAAAATAAGTTAAAAGGAGGAAGAATTTTTATTGAAAATGATCTGACGTGGGAGGAGAGAAAGAGACAAGAGAAAATAGGTAAATGGGTGAAAGAACAGAAAAACAAGGGGAAGAGGTGAAGGCAGGATATGCGAGAGTTAGAGTAAAAGGGAAATGGAAAAGTGGGCAGAGGTAGAAAAGGAATTAGACAAAGATTATGGGGAAACAGAAAATAGTGATAGGAAGGTGAGGGCGGGGGGAGAGGCAATGGGGGGAGTCGAATTTTGCTTAAGCCAAGAAGCGGAAGAAAAGGACAAAGAAGGGGTAGAGGAAATTGTAGGTAGAAATATTTTATTTTGGAATGTTGCAGGGGTAGGAAATAAAGGAATAGATTTTTGGCGGTATATTAGGAATTTTGATTTTGTCAGTTTCAGTGAAACATGGATAGATGAAAAAAGCTGGGAGAAGTTAAAGGGTAGGTTGTCAAATACACATGTCTGTGGATGTAGATATGCGGTAAAAGAGAAAAGGAGGGGAAGGGCAATGGGTGGTTTTATTTTAGGAAAGAGGAGGGATTGGGGAAGTAATGTGGATAGAATAATAGGAGATAAGGAGGAGGAGTTTGTGATATCAGAAATTAATAAGGGAAAAGAAAGGTTATTTATTATATCTGTATATAATAAGGAGTGCTGGAACACTCTAGAAAAGAAATTAGAGAATTGGTTAGAAAGAAAGGAAGGGGAACAAATAATCATGGAGTGTGATTTTAATATTAGAATAGGCGAATTGGGTGGGTATGAAGAAGAGGTGGGAGGGTTTGATAGGAAGAGTAAAGATAAATTGGTAGGTAATGGAGGGAAGAATATGATTGACTATTTTATGGGCAAAGGATGGCATGTGTTAAATGGTATGACAGATGGTGACTGGGAAGGAGAGTTTACGTATGTAGGTGCTAGAGGTTGTACAGTAATTGATTATGTTTTTTGTAGTGAAAATGCGATAGATAGAATAGAGGATTTCAGGGTTGATGACAGAGTGAACTCAGATCACTTACCGATAACGTTGAAGATAGAAGAAAGAGGTAGAGGAAGAACATATGTAGAAGGAAAGCATAAAGAAGAGGAGGAGGAGATCTGGAAGATATACTGGGATGAGGAATCTGTACAAAGGTATAAAGAAAATGTGGAAAAGTTAACATGGGAGGAGAATAGCCAAGGAACAATTGAAGAGAAATGGGACAAGCTTAAAGGCATGGTACAGGTAGCTATGATAACCCCTCCGATGGTGCACCACCTTGACGTGGTGGAGAGGCTCCCCTTCGCTTGTTTAGAAGGGGTCTAAGAGTGCACCAACGTCTCGACTCAGATATGGATGTATTTTATTTTTATATTTTTTGTGTGAATCTTGTATTTTGGTATGGGGGTATGTGGGGGGTTATTGGGGGGTTTTTTCGGGGTTTTGTGGGGGATTGTGGGGTATTGGGGGGTGTATGGGTGTGGGGTTTTTTTCGGGATTGGTGGGTGGGTATTGGGGTTTTTGTGGGTAGAGTGGGGTGGGTTATATGAATGTTCCTCCGGGAAGTTTGAGTCGAGAGCGGAGGAGAGGTAGGTAATCTCGGTAAAAAATCCCGGACAGGCCAGGCTCGTCAGGCGTGGTGAAGCCAGCTGGCTTAGGTGAAGGAAAACACCGAAATTAAACCATCTTTCCTTGATACAAAATGATGAGTACAAGCAAAGATAAAAAACTGCCGCAGTGGGTTTCAGACCACACAGCGACCGGCGTGGGGGGATACAGTCCCGGTTCCCCCCTCGTCGTCATCGAACGACGGGCCACCGGGGGGGTTGCCGACAAGCACCCCCGGCGAGAGGGCTATCGCCGTGGATAAGGAGGTGAGGGTGGTCGCGCGGAGGATCGACCGGCCGGGCCCGGCCTCTACGAAGTCAAAGTCCCGGTCACGGTCGGTCTCTGCCGCGAGGGCGCACCCCTATAATCGGGATGGGACGAGTCGGGGCACAAGCCTCACTCGTCCGAACGAGACGGACACGGGGAGTTCATCACGGGGGCATAGCAAACGTTCTACCCCCGCCTCCTCCTCGAGAGCCTCGCTAGCCAGCGAGGACACCGAGGAGTATGCGTCTCCCAATAAGGAGAACGCTAAGGGGGAGGATGACCTCCCGGAAAAGCGGGGGAGAGGGAGGCCGTCCACCACGGGCAAGTTCGTGGGCCTGCGCGAGAGGCGCGAAGAAGAGGCCGCCCTCCGAAAGGAGGAGGAAAGGGAGCGGGGGGCCAAGAAGGCTCTATCGGAGAGTGCTCCCATCCCCCCGCCGAGTAGGGACCTGAGGGCCTATGAGGCCCAATGCGCAGACGAGCTGGGGCAAACACCGACCCCGGATATCGCGGCGCGTAGTCTGGAGCAGGCGGCGGCTATAGATCGGATAGCCGCTTGCTCCGGAAATTTAAAAAGCTCGCTTCAGAGGAAGCTGAGGGAGGCCGCTGCCCTTGTGAGGGTGGCGTCTAGCGCCTTGGCCGAACGGGCCCAGCGAAGTGAGGGAGAGGGAGAGCTCGCGGCTCTCCGCAGGGAAATCAAGTCCCTCGGAGACCGCAACGCGGACCTCCAAAAGGAGGTCTGCGAGCTCAGAGGGAGCTTGACGCGGTGAGACGCGCCAAGCCCTCCCTTCGATTGGCACTCCTTGGCTCGGCCGAGAAATCCCCCCGCAAAAGGCGAGGGGTGCCTCGGGTGAAGTCGGTGGAGATGCTGGACGCTCCAGTGAGAGTGGAGCGTGCAGCCGGGGGTAGGGGACCGGGGTAGGAGATAGCCGAATTACGGCGCTCCTCGATAGCCGCCAGACGCCGCTTCACCCGGGCTCGGCGTCGTAACGACGCCGAGAGGACGGCTATAGCGTATGAGGGGTTCCGAGTCGCACGGAACGCCCTCAGCGCGGCGATCAGACGGGCCAAGGCCAGGGGGAGTGGGACGAGTTACTCCACTCCCTGAACTCAGACCCATGGGAGCGCCCTTATAGGCTTGTGCTTAACAGGCTGAGATCATGGGCGCCCCCGGTGACGTAGTCCCTTGAACCCCAGGTCCTCGATGAAATCCTGGGGGCCCTCTTTCCTTCGGAGGGTCCCCCGTTTTCGAGCGGCGGCCAGGAGGTCACCGATCCACGGACCGAGGACTTGGAGGTGACGAGGGACGAGATGGCCGGGGTAATCCGCCGGTTAAGGCTGCGGGGCAATAAGGCCCCGGGCCCCGACGGTATCCCCGGCCAGGTCTGGGTTCTGGCCTTGGACTAACTGTCCGAGCGCCTGAGGCAGATCTTTACGAGCTGCCTCAGGCAAGGGTATTTCCCCCCGGCTTGGGTGAGAGCCCGATTGGTCCTCATCCCAAAGGGGGGCAGGCCAGGGAACTCCCCTTCTGCCTATAGGCCGATATGCTTGCTGGACGAGGCGGGGAAGCTGTTGGAACGCTTGCTGGTAGACCGCCTCGTCCGGCACCTGTCCCGGAAGGGAATGGATCTCCACCAGGATCAATTTGGATTCCGTGAGGGAAGATCAACAATCGATGCAATCTTTCGCGTCAGATCCCTCGCGGAGTCCATCATGGAGGAGGGCGGGGTGGTCGTTGCGGTATCTCTCGATATCCGCAACCCGTTTAACACCTTGCCCTGGAACAGGGTGAGGGAGGCCGCCGTCAACTTTGCCCCCCCCCCTACCTGGTAGGGATCCAGGAAGCTTACTTCCGGGACAGGCGGCTGGAGTACACGGATAACCGTGTACTCCTGTGCAGAAGGGGAATGTACTGCGGGGTTCCACAGGGGTCAGTCTTGGGCCCAACACTGTGGAACCTCGCGTACAACAAGGTCATTGGCACTGCCCTCCCCCCGGTTGCAGCGTCGTCGGCTATGCCGATGACACTATAGTGCTGGCCAGGGGAGATAGCTGGGGGAAGCCGTTGGAGCGGCCAACGTGGCGGTAGCGTGCGTCGTCCGCGCGATCCACGGCATGGGTCTGGAGGTGGCGCCTCATAAGTCTGAGGCGCTCTTCCTCCGTCGGGGGGGGGGGGGCGGAAACGTAGGCACGGAGCCCCCCCAGATGCGGTCTATGTCGTAGTGGATGGCACCTCCGTCCGGGTGGGGATCCAGTTGAAGTATTTGGGTTTCTACCTGGACGACACCTGGAGCTTCAACGGGCACTTCCAGCGTCTGGCCCCTAAAGTGGAGGCAGTGGCTCACTCTCTGAGCCGCCTCCTGCCCAACTTGGGTGGTCCGGATGGGAAGGTGCGCCGTCTGTATGGGACGATCGTCCGGGCGGTGGCCCTTTATGGGTCACCAGTTTGGGCGGATGCCCTGATGGCAAGTAGGCGCAGCAGGATGTTGCTGCGCCGAATATTTAGGCGGGTTGCCATCAGGATCATCCGCGGATACCGGATGGTGTCGCATGCGGCGGCCTCTGTCCTGGCGGGACTGCCGCCCATCGAGCTGTACGCCCAGATGTACGCGGAAGTGTACGGGCGTATGGGTGGGCTGGGCGTAGTTTTGGTCCCGCGGATCAGGGCTGCCATGAGGCTTCAGGCTCGGCGGCGCATGATGGAGAGGTGATTAGAAGACCTCTCCAATCCCGGAGATACCTCGGGGATGCGCGTCGTCGAGGCCATCCGCCCCCGCCTGATTAAATGGGTGGAGAGGGCGGATGGCGAGGTGTCATACCGTACGGCACAGGTGTTTACGGGCCATGGGTGCTTCGGCTCCTACCTGTGTCGTATCGGTCGCGAGGAGGACGCACGCTGCCACCACTGTGATTGGGACGAGGACACGGCGCAGCACACGCTGGAGATTTGTCCAGCGTGGGCAGAGGGGGGCATCGTGTCCTTGTTCAACATTTAGGGAGTGGCGACCTCTCGCTTTCTGGCGTCATTGCGACGATGCTCGAGGGCGGGGGGTCTTGGAGAGCGGTCTCCTCCTTCTGCGAGGCAGTGATGCTGCGGAAGGAGGAGGCCGAAAGGGAAATGGGTGGGCTGGGCGTAGTTTTGGTCCCGCGGATCAGGGCTGCCATGAGGCTTCAGGCTCGGCGGCGCATGATGGAGAGGTGATTAGAAGACCTCTCCAATCCCGGAGATACCTCGGGGATGCGCGTCGTCGAGGCCATCCGCCCCCGCCTGATTAAATGGGTGGAGAGGGCGGATGAGGAGACTCCCTGGCGGACGCCGGGGAGCCGTCCAACGGGGTGGAGTGACCGGGGGCCGGGGGGGACGCGGGGAGTGCCTTCGGGCAGGACCCGCCAACCCTACGTGCCCACCGGCCGCAGAGGCGCGGCGCAGCGCCGCGCCAGGAGGCCCCAACGAGGGGGGGGGTCGATGGGCGCAGGGACAGCTGTCCCTCGCAGCCCACGAGACCCTCCCCGGCAACGGGGTGACGCGGGCGAGGGGAGCGGACCTGAGGCCTATTGGCTCCGGTCCATGTCGGCTCCCTCTGCCGACGCGCAGGGCCCGCGAGACACGCGGGCCCGGTGGCCGGTGACCCGAGCGGGGTACTCGGGCCCGGCCACGTCTACCCCGCAACGCCAACGGCGGGAAGTGGGAGAGAGGGGTGGTAGTCCCCCTCTCCCCAATACGAGCGGGAGTCCCCAAGATAACGGGGACTCTGGGGAGGGGGGAGATCAATACTCCCCCCCCACGTCACAGGCTCGCAGGCGGAAGGCCTCTCCGAAGTAGTGCAACAGCCAGTTTCCGGAGAGGCCTTCTCTAACGCCCGGGCCTAGATCACCCGGAGAGGTTTTAATTGGCAGTCCCCCGGCCGGAAGTGAGCCCCACATAACCCCGCTTCGAACCCCATCGAGGCGGGGTATGCGTAAAGGCATTTCCCTTCCGTCATCAAAAAAAAAAGGTAGCTATGATAAGGAAAAAGGTGGCGAAGAGAAAAATAGAGTTAGGACAAAAGGATTGGTGGGATAGGCAATGCTATAAAAAGAAGAGGGAGGTGAGGATATGTTATAAGAAATGGAGAAAAGGTAAAACAGGTAAAGAGAAATATATGGAGGAAAGAAGGAAATTAAAAAAGCTCGCAGAGAGGAAGCAAAGAGAGAAGAGGGAAGGAGAAGAAAAAGAGTTGAAGAATTTAAGAAATCTCGCGGAAGTATGGAGATTTATAAATAGGAAAAGGAAGAAGAGGACTTGGAAAGAAGCGGAGATAAGTAAAGAAGTGTGGAGAAGCTACTTCATGGAGTTATTGGAAGGTAATGAAACACAGAAAGGGAGAGTTAACAGAGGAGAAGAAGGAGAAATTATAAGTATACGAGAGGAGAGGATAGAAGGACAGTTGGAAGAAGAGGAAATTGGTAAAGCGGTTAGAAAGTTGAAAATGAAGAAGGCGGTAGGGGTGGATGGAATACCAATAGAAGCTTGGAAATTTGGAGAAGGTGCAGTGAAGAAAGGGCTGGTGGAAATATTGAGGCAGATATGGAAAGAGGGATATATACCCAAGGACTGGAAAATGTCAATAATTGTCCCCTTGTATAAGAGAGGTGACACTAATAAGGCTGGTAACTATAGAGGCATATCTTTGCTGTGCTCGGCTTATAAGATATATGCTGAGATTTTGAGGAACAGACTTGAAGATGAAACAGAGAGACTGGGTTTGCTACCGGAAAGTCAGGCAGGATTCAGAAGAGGAAAGTCTACAATAGATAATATCTTTGTATTGAACCATATTGTCCA
>NW_021853493.1:7858-11678 GCF_003651465.1 Formica exsecta
TTTATGCTATGTTTGTAGATCTGAAAGCAGCTTTTGATAATGTGGAAAGGGAACAACTGTGGAAAGGATTAAGGGAGAAAAAAGTCGCAGAGGACCTCGTCTGTAAGGTGGAAAGGATATATGAAGAAACGGAGGTAGCAGTAAGGGTAAAAGAAGATATCACTGAGAAGTTTTTTACAACGAAGGGAGTAAGGCAAGTTTGTGTGATGAGTCCTCTGCTGTTCAACTTGTATGTAGCGGAGATAGGAAAGGAGTTAGAAAGGCGTAATATAGGAGGTATAAGAGTAGGTAGAAATAGGCTATGGTCCTTAGAGTATGCGAATGATATGGTTTTCATAGCAAAGAATAAAGAGGTACTGATGGATATGTTGCAGACAGTAAAGAGATATTTAAAGAAAAGGAAAATGATATTATGTACCGAAAAAAAAGGTGATGGTTTTTAACAGAGGAAATAGGGAACAGAAAGAGTCATGGAAATGGGAAGGGAAAGATATAGAGGAGGTAAAGGTTTTCAAGTATTTAGGTTTTGTGTTTAATAGTAATGGAAATTATAAAGAACACATAAAGGATTTATATAACAAGGGAAGGTTGGCAGCCAATAAAACATGGGGTTTGGGGGAAAGGATTTGTAGAGATGATTTTACAAGAAGGTGGGGGTTATTTAGGTATCTGGTGCAGAGTGTAATGTCTTACGGTGTGGAAATATGGGGCTGGGAGGAGAAGAAGGAATTAGAAAGAGTGATGTTAGATTACGTAAGATGGTTATTCAGGTTAGAATTCTGTACGCCAAGGTATTTAATGTCGAGAGAATTAGGTTTAAAGAAACTAAGGATAGAGTGGGGTATAATATCATGGAGATATGAGGAAAAGATAAGAGGTATGGAAGAAATTAGATGGGTAAAAAAGTGTTGGATGGAAAAAGAAGTAAATAGAGGGAGGGATATGTATAGTAGGAAGAGAGAAAAATATTATAATAGAAATGGGTGGGGTATTGAAGCATTAGAAATTTTAAGAGAGGAAGGAATTGATATTAGTGAGGAGTTGAGAAATAGGGACAGGGAAGTGCAGAGACAATTAGAGGATAATAAAATTAGGGAAGCTAGATATAATAAGAAATACAAGGATTTGGAAACAAGGTTGGAAGGGCCAATGTATTTAAAGGAAGGTAATATGGATATAGGAAATTTAGGCGACAGCGTAAAGGCTTTATTAAGGTTAAGGTGCAAAAACATGGAGGATAGAAATAAGTATTGGTTAGGGGAGGAAGCGTATGCATGTGTATTTTGCGGTATAGGCGAAGATTGTATAAACCATTATTTTAAAGATTGTGATGTAACTAAAAGTTGGTTTATAGAAATAGGTAAGAATGAGAATGAAGTAGAGGAAAAATTGTGGAACGATGTGTTAGATGATGCGAAAGGAAGGTTACTAAGGAAAATTTGGAAGGAGAAGGAGAATGTTATAAAAAAAAATAGGAATATAAGGTAGTTATAAGGGTATGCATAAGAGAATGAGAAAGGTATGTGAGTTATAGGAAATGTGTAAACCAAGTCCACTTCTTGGCGTTAAGCTGAAGTTAAATAAAGATTATTATATATAAAAAGAAAGTTATGTACACCGACATCGACAGTCTCATATATCACATCGAGTGTGAAAATGTATATGATAATTTTTTTTTTTAACATTCTTGTACTGAAACTAGTTGAGAACTAACGATCAGTTTAGTTTTGTCATAATAATTAACGTTAATCCAAGTTAAATCATCGGTTCTTCCAGTTAATTATGTTAGGCAACAAGCTCAAAAGGCTTGGTCCTTTTAAGTCTTCTATATAGCCCAGCGTTATCGAGTAATGTGGACGCTTCCTCGCTAACGTGCGGTTGTAACCTCTGTTCGTGGCCTTGAGCAAATTGTTTAATTTCATTGGTTACCGTATCCATGTTTAGGTCACGGTGGAGATCATTATTTCTAACGTACCACGGTGCATCAACTATGATTCGGAGTACTTTGTTTTGAAAACGCTGTATAACATCAGTATTAATTTACTTAGCACAGCCCCATAGCTGAATTCCATAGGTCCAAACTGGTTTCAGGATTTGTTTATAGAGTACTAGCTTATTATGTAATGATAATTCCGATTTTCTATCTATGAGCCAGTACATTTTTCTGAGTTTAATGTTAAGTTCTTCTTTTTTCTTTTTAACATGCTGCTTCCACCAGAGTTTAGATTCCAGCGTCATACCAAGGTATTTTGCTGTGTTTGAGTGTGGAATCGAGGTTGCGTTAATGATGATTCGAGGAAAGTGTTGAAGTCTTTTATTGGTGAAGTTGACATGCACCGACTTCATTTCATTTAGTTTTATGCGCCATTTTTTTGCCCAGTTAATGACCTGATCTACTGCTTCTTGCAGTTTTGCTGTTGACTGTTCAATGGTTTTACCAGTAGATAATATTGCAGTATCATCTGCAAACGTAGCGATTGTATTGTCGGGCGGCGTTGGTAAATCACTCGTATAAAGAAGATATAGTACTGGTCCCAAGACGCTTCCTCGGGGAATCCCTGCTTTTATTTCCTTTAATTCTGAGTAGGCATTTTCTTGTTTAACCCAGAAGAATCTCTCTGTTAGATATGATTCTAGTAATAGGCAATATTGGTTAGGGAGAAGATGTTTAATTTTATAAATCAGTCCATCATGCCACACTTTATCAAACGCTTGCGCCACAAGGAAGACAACAGAGCAGATTCTTTTGTGTTCGAGAGATTTTTCTATAATATCTGTGATTCTGTGGACCTAATCGATAGTCGAGTGCTTATTTCTAAAACCAAACTGGTGCGATGGGATTATATTTTTGAGCTCGATAATCGGTTTCAATCTTTTATATAACAGCCTTTCAAATAGCTTAGCCATAATAGGCAGCAGCGATATGGGCGTATAAGAAGTTATTTTATGTGGTTCTTTACCAGGTTTCAATATCATGATGACCTCGACAACCTTCCAAAATCTTGGTACATACTTCAAGCGGAAAGTAGCATTAATCAGATTAGCTAGTTTAACCAACGCTTTTTTCGGTAATTGTTTTAACAGTTCGCCGTTTATAAGATCGAAGCCAGGTGCTTTTTTAGGTTTTAGATTATTTTGAATTTCATTATAAATTTCGTTGGGAGTAACTAGCGGAATATTTATATTACTTGTACCGTCTTGTTCCAGCTCATCACAACTCGTATCATAGCCTAGCCTTTCGTTTGTTTGGAAAATACTAGCCAAGTGATTCGCAAAGACACCTGCTTTCTCTTCGCAGGACCTGGCCCATTGCCCATTGGTCTTCCTGATCTGAGGAATCTGAATTGTCGGTCTTTTTAAGTATTTGGTAGCTTTCCAGAGAGAATAGTTCGTACTTTTGTCATCAGTCAGTTCTATCAGGAAATTATTGATGAGCTCATTCTAAATCTCCTTGATTTCATTACTTAATTGCTGTGTAATTTTATTAAGGGCTGATTTATTCCTCGGTGCTCTTGTTAGGTGCCATTTTCGACGCAGTTTTTTTTAACGGTGGAAGTTCCCTTATCTCTTTAGGGTAGTTCATACCTACTGTTTTCCTTTGTATTATCGGAGTACTGTTCCATACCGCAGTTTGTATATCGTTAGTAAACTTTTCCGAGTGGCCTTCACTTGGACACAGTACAATTGGACACGATGCAAATGGACACGTTGCAAATGGACACGAAACTTTGCACACGGTTCTATTGGACACAGTGCATTTGGGCACAATAATTTTGGACACAGTAGCTTTTGGACACAGAAGAAAATTCATTTGGACACC
>NW_021853493.1:13363-25404 GCF_003651465.1 Formica exsecta
GGTATAAGAGTAGGTAGAAATAGGCTATGGTCCTTAGAGTATGCGGATGATATGGTTTTCATGGCAAAGAATAAAGAGGCACTGATGAACATGTTGCAGACAGTAAAGAGATTTTTAAAGAAAAGGAAAATGATATTATGTACCGAAAAAACAAAGGTCATGGTTTTTAACAGAGGGAAAAGAAAGAGTCATGGAAATGGGAAGGGAAAGATATAGAGGAGGTAAAGGTTTTCAAGTATTTAGGTTTTGTGTTTAATAGTAATGGAAATTATAAAGAACACATAAAGGATTTATATAACAAGGGAAGGTTGGCAGCCAATAAAACATGGGGTTTGGGGGAAAGGATTTGTAGAGATGATTTTACAAGAAGGTGGGGATTATTTAGGTATCTGGTGCAGAGTGTAATGTCTTACGGTGTGGAAATATGGGGCTGGGAGGAGAAGAAGGAATTAGAAAGAGTGATGTTAGATTACGTAAGATGGTTATTCAGGTTAGAATTCTGTACGCCAAGGTATTTAATGTCGAGAGAATTAGGTTTAAACAAACTAAGGATAGAGTGGGGTATAAGACCATGGAGATACGAGGAAAAGATAAGAGGTATGGAAGAAAATAGATGGGTAAAAAAGTGTTGGATGAGAAAAGAAGCAAATAGAGGGGGGGGATATGTATAGTAGGGAGAGAGAAAAATATTATAATAGAAATGGGTGAGGTATTGAAGCATTAGAAATGTTAAGAGAGGAAGGTATTGATATTAGTGAGGAGTTAAGAAATAGGGACAGGGAAGTGCAGAGACAATTAGAGGATAATAAAATTAGGGAAGCTAGATATAATAAGAAATACAAGGATTTGGAAGTAAGGTTGGAAGGGCCAATGTATTTAAGGGAGGGTAATGTGGATATAGGAAATTTAGGCGACAGCGTAAGGGCTTTATTAAGGTTAAGTTGCGGAAACATGGAGGATAGAAATAAGTATTGGTTAGGGGAGGAAGCGTATGCATGTGTATTTTGCGGTATAGGCGAAGATTGTATAAACCATTATTTTAAAGATTGTGATGTAACTAAAAGTTGGTTTATAGAAATAGGTAAGGATGAAAATGAAGTAGAGGAAAAATTGTGGAACGATGTGTTAGATGATGCGAAAGGAAGGTTACTAAGGAAAATTTGGAAGGAGAAGGAGAATGTTATAAAAAAAAATAGGAATATAAGGTAGTTATAAGGGTATGCATAAGAGAATGAGAAAGGTATGTGAGTTATAGGAAATGTGTAAACCAAGTCCACTTCTTGGCGTTAAGCTGAAGTTAAATAAAGATTATTATATATAAAAAGAAAGTTATGTACACCGACATCGACAGTCTCATATATCACATCGAGTGTGAAAATGTATATGATAATTTTTTTTTTTAACATTCTTGTACTGAAACTAGTTGAGAACTAACGATCAGTTTAGTTTTGTCATAATAATTAACGTTAATCCAAGTTAAATCATCGGTTCTTCCAGTTAATTATGTTAGGCAACAAGCTCAAAAGGCTTGGTCCTTTTAAGTCTTCTATATAGCCCAGCGTTATCGAGTAATGTGGACGCTTCCTCGCTAACGTGCGGTTGTAACCTCTGTTCGTGGCCTTGAGCAAATTGTTTAATTTCATTGGTTACCGTATCCATGTTTAGGTCACGGTGGAGATCATTATTTCTAACGTACCACGGTGCATCAACTATGATTCGGAGTACTTTGTTTTGAAAACGCTGTATAACATCAGTATTAATTTACTTAGCACAGCCCCATAGCTGAATTCCATAGGTCCAAACTGGTTTCAGGATTTGTTTATAGAGTACTAGCTTATTATGTAATGATAATTCCGATTTTCTATCTATGAGCCAGTACATTTTTCTGAGTTTAATGTTAAGTTCTTCTTTTTTCTTTTTAACATGCTGCTTCCACCAGAGTTTAGATTCCAGCGTCATACCAAGGTATTTTGCTGTGTTTGAGTGTGGAATCGAGGTTGCGTTAATGATGATTCGAGGAAAGTGTTGAAGTCTTTTATTGGTGAAGTTGACATGCACCGACTTCATTTCATTTAGTTTTATGCGCCATTTTTTTGCCCAGTTAATGACCTGATCTACTGCTTCTTGCAGTTTTGCTGTTGACTGTTCAATGGTTTTACCAGTAGATAATATTGCAGTATCATCTGCAAACGTAGCGATTGTATTGTCGGGCGGCGTTGGTAAATCACTCGTATAAAGAAGATATAGTACTGGTCCCAAGACGCTTCCTCGGGGAATCCCTGCTTTTATTTCCTTTAATTCTGAGTAGGCATTTTCTTGTTTAACCCAGAAGAATCTCTCTGTTAGATATGATTCTAGTAATAGGCAATATTGGTTAGGGAGAAGATGTTTAATTTTATAAATCAGTCCATCATGCCACACTTTATCAAACGCTTGCGCCACAAGGAAGACAACAGAGCAGATTCTTTTGTGTTCGAGAGATTTTTCTATAATATCTGTGATTCTGTGGACCTAATCGATAGTCGAGTGCTTATTTCTAAAACCAAACTGGTGCGATGGGATTATATTTTTGAGCTCGATAATCGGTTTCAATCTTTTATATAACAGCCTTTCAAATAGCTTAGCCATAATAGGCAGCAGCGATATGGGCGTATAAGAAGTTATTTTATGTGGTTCTTTACCAGGTTTCAATATCATGATGACCTCGACAACCTTCCAAAATCTTGGTACATACTTCAAGCGGAAAGTAGCATTAATCAGATTAGCTAGTTTAACCAACGCTTTTTTCGGTAATTGTTTTAACAGTTCGCCGTTTATAAGATCGAAGCCAGGTGCTTTTTTAGGTTTTAGATTATTTTGAATTTCATTATAAATTTCGTTGGGAGTAACTAGCGGAATATTTATATTACTTGTACCGTCTTGTTCCAGCTCATCACAACTCGTATCATAGCCTAGCCTTTCGTTTGTTTGGAAAATACTAGCCAAGTGATTCGCAAAGACACCTGCTTTCTCTTCGCAGGACCTGGCCCATTGCCCATTGGTCTTCCTGATCTGAGGAATCTGAATTGTCGGTCTTTTTAAGTATTTGGTAGCTTTCCAGAGAGAATAGTTCGTACTTTTGTCATCAGTCAGTTCTATCAGGAAATTATTGATGAGCTCATTCTAAATCTCCTTGATTTCATTACTTAATTGCTGTGTAATTTTATTAAGGGCTGATTTATTCCTCGGTGCTCTTGTTAGGTGCCATTTTCGACGCAGTTTTTTTTAACGGTGGAAGTTCCCTTATCTCTTTAGGGTAGTTCATACCTACTGTTTTCCTTTGTATTATCGGAGTACTGTTCCATACCGCAGTTTGTATATCGTTAGTAAACTTTTCCGAGTGGCCTTCACTTGGACACAGTACAATTGGACACGATGCAAATGGACACGTTGCAAATGGACACGAAACTTTGCACACGGTTCTATTGGACACAGTGCATTTGGGCACAATAATTTTGGACACAGTAGCTTTTGGACACTGAAGAAAATTCATTTGGACACCGTTTAGTAGCACACCGGTCAGTTGCACACCGTTCAGTTGCATACCGCTCAATTGCATACCGCTCAGTTGCACACACACACACACGGGGGGGTGCAAGGGGGGCCTTCGGCCCCCCTCCCGCACCCACCCCGCCGGTAGGCAAGGTGGATCTCGCTTTACAACTACGGTGGACAAATTAACGGTGTGCAACTGAACGGTGTGCAACTGAGCGGTGTGCAACTGAGCGGTGTGCAACTAACCGGTGTGCAATTGAGCGGTGTGCAACTAAGCGGTGTGCAACTGAGCGGTGTGCAACTGACCGGTGTGCAACTGACCGGTATGCAATTGAGCGGTGTGCAACTGAACGGTGTGCAACTGAACGGTGTGCATTTTTATGTGTCCAACTGAACGGTGTGCATTTTTATGTGTGCAACTGAACGGTGTACAACTGAACGGTGTGCAACTGACCGGTGTGCTACTGAACGGTGTCCAAATGAATTTTCTTCTGTGTCCAAAAGCTACTGTGTCCAAAATTATTGTGTCCAAATGCACTGTGTCCAATTGAGCCGTGTGCAAAGTTTTGTGTCCATTTGCAACGTGTCCATTTGCACCGTGTCCAATTGTACTGTGTCCAAGTGCACCGCTCCCACTTTTCCACCTCGCTCTCTAATTGATCAGTGGTTTTTAACGGTACGGTCAGCTTAATGCTACTTTCCAGCAATTCCTTGAAGTGATTCCAATCAGTACATTTGTTTATTAAAACTGGATTGTTTTCTTTCTTAATCACATTATCACTAAGCGTTGGGTATATTGGCGAGTGATCTGAGCTTAGATCTAGATTTTCTTCAATCTGTATATAGTTTTTAGAAATATTTTTTGTTATGAAAAAATCAATAAGATCTGGTACTTTTCCGGGATCTGTTGGCCAATATGTCGATTTGCCTATAGAGACAAATTTACATCCGCCTATTTGTGCTGCTCGGTATAATTCTCGACCTTTAGTCGTAGTGAGTCTTGATCCCCAGTGGGAATGATTTGCATTAAAATCTCCTCCCATTATGAATCTGTTTCTGTAGTTACTTAGTAGTTCTACATACTGGTCAGCTTTTATTGCATATCTTGGTGAACTATAAACGGCTATTATAGTCAATGCTAATTGGTTTGCCAATGTTAATGTAACAGCGGTGGCTTGTATTTCTTGTGAGATGTATTTAGCTTCCTCTTAGTGTTTGATGTTCTCTTTAATTATGATTGCACTATCTCCTCGAGCACTGTTGTCTGGATGTAGAGTATGGTATACCACGTATCCTTTGGTTTTAACATAGGAATGTTTTGTGAGGTGCGTTCCCGAAATTAGGCAAACGTCAATTTTTTCTGTGTTTAGGATTACCTGTGGTTCTTGGAGATGATTTAGTAATCCATTAGCGTTCCATTCCATGATTCTGAGATTGTTAGCCATTTTTCGGTTTAGGTGCTTGCCGTGTTTTGTTTTCCAGCTTGGTTAACTTGTTTTCTATTTTCTTGTTTGATTCGTTTAGGCTTTTAATTTCCGTCAAAGTTTGTAATAAGATATCTTTCCCTTTATCTAAGCCAGGAACAATATTATTCTGTGACTGCTTGCCTGTAATTGTTTCTGTATACGAGGCAGGTGGGTTGGTTTCCCTGGTAGTCTCTACCGCCTGTTTTTCCTGATTAGTAGTTAAGGCCCGAGCTTGTGTAGCCATTACCATTTTCTGCTGGAGCTTTTGATTTTTTACTCTCAATTTCTGCAATTCTTTAGCTACCAGACAACCTCAATAGTTGGCTGGGTGATCCTTGCCACAGTGTATACACTTAGGTTTAGAATTTACGACTTTTTTACGCTCTATTGTTAGGTGATATCCTGTACATTTAACGCATTGTACTTCTTTCCTGCAGAATTTTCGAGTGTGACCATATGCTTGACACCTCTTACACTGCGGGATTATTTTTGACCTTTTGATAGGTTCTATGGTCACTTTCGATCCCAATATCTTGTTAATTCCATATACTTTATCAATATTCGTTGGAGTATCAAATGTTAATATAAACATATCCAGTGGCTCTTTTGTTTTCCATATAAGTTTATTATCTGCACTTATTGCTTGTAGTCCTATGCTATTGAGATAGCATATTATATCTTTTGGATCACACGTGCTGTGTAAGTTCTTTGCTATAAATCTTACCGATGTGATTTGCTTGTCCTCGTATGTATGCCACGAGAATTTGTGTTCTGGCAGAATTTTAGTAACGCATTTATAATCCGTTCCATCCGTAAGGTTAATCTTAAATGTTTCTTTATTAACAAGTTTGATTAAGAAGTCATTCTCAGCAATTGGGGCAATTACCTTATAGAGTGTCGAGTATTCCTTAACACCGTCAACAACAATAGGCGGAGGTTTTCGCCGTTTAAGGGTTGGGTTTGTATCCCTCTGAGATGCTGTCTCTCTGTGTATCGTTGAGGGATTTGCGGAGGTATCGTTGTTAGCTCTTTGTTACGTCCTGGTGACTCCACGATTCCTTCCTTCCGCAAAGTTGCGGCAATGATAATCGATCGGTGATAGAAATGAGTCGTTCGGTAAACAGAGCATCTTGCGTCACACATTCCTTAAACATTTAGTCACTTATCAATATCTATATCTATGAGTAACCGTGAGTCAGCGTAATAGCGACTTAGTCGTTTACCTGCTTTTCAGACCTGTCAGTTCGTTCGACCCGATTCCAAACGCCACGAGACGTTTAATTTCGGGAAAATAAAGAATAGTTGTTGCGCCCTTCCGTCGACTCATCCTTCCCCGAGTCTGGACGTAACACTTCTATTTTTCTCTTTTTGTTTTTTCTATCTTTCATGCGTATCCATTCGATCTCCCTTGCCAGTTCTTCCTCGTCAGTTTCATACGTTATATTATTAACTGTAGAGTTGTTGCTATGCATTGTAGAAATTATCTTCTTTAATTCTTTAATTTCATTTCGCGCTGCAGTTAATTGGATTTCTAATTTTTTTATCGCAGTTGTTGCATCCGACTGCGATAAATAGGAGTATTGACCGTTATTATTATATCCTAATTTGGAATATCCGTTCTTTGGGGCACCAGGGTATCCTACGTTCTCCTCTGTTGCTCAATTCTGCCGCTGTCAACCGAGTTACTTCTATCTCTTGCGGATGTTCTCACAAACCTATGGCTTTTTTGAAAGGAGTTCTGGGTGTCCCTGTCTGCTTCATTCCGTCCAGTCGCAGTATCGAGCACTAAAGCCTGGGATTCCACCATTAGTGCAGAGTGGTCGCTTGATGACGATCCGTTGGAGCCCACTCGCTCACATTTCTTACGGACCGGTTCTGGGGTTCCGTGCCCCTGTCCCGTAATATTTCCAGTTTTTCTCGATTCTTCCATGCTTCGTTTTAGTACCAGTCTTGGTTCACCCCGGCTATTTTATTTACCGGTACCCTCCACGCAAGCGTGGCGAGCATTCTCCAATCCACCGCCTGGGGAGGCGCCCGATGGGAGACTGGCAACCCGCACGGGATATGAGAATATGAAGCGCAACGTTGACAGATTCAATACCAGCGATTATGCAGTGGACAATGTGTACGGTATACCGCTTGTGAATAAAAAAATACCGGGCCTGATGAAGGACGAAAATAATGGCGCGATAATGATCGAATTCATTGGACTTAGGGCAAAAATGTACACATTGAGTAGATGATAAGAAGGATACGAAAAAGATAAAAGGCATCAAGAGTAACGTCGTTGCAAAAACGATAACGTTCGACTATTACACGCGGTGTTTGAAAGAAGAGATTGAAATGACGCGTCAACAATCTTGTATAAGATCTAAATTATACGAAGTATATATTATTCGCGAGACAAAAATTGCTCTAAGTCTGTACGATGACAAGTGGTATATCGTACCCGAAACCACCGACACGCTACCGTGGGAACATTACAAAATACCATTGTAAATAAAAATTACGTATATTTATTATAAATAAAAAATTATGTATATTTATTGTAAATAAAAATTGTATGTATATTTTATAAAGTGTACAATTTTGTTTATATATATTTCTAATATATCTTTAATATTATGTATTATTGTTAACATATTTATAATATATTATTTTTATGTATCCAAGAGTTGTGTGTTGCATTAAATCCCAGCCATTTCACATAAACCTCGTCGTCCTTTTTGCATATCACCTTTTCCACGAGATGTACAGGGTGCTTCCGCAACATACACATCAGTAAGTTGGGTTGCCTATCTGCTTATCGGCAGGGGCATACTTAACTCGGCTTGCAGAATAAAATCGGAATGCAAATCCGATGGAACTAAGGAAAGAGTTATCGGCTTTTACCACTCTGGTATAGTGTATAGTTGTAATATTTAATAATATAAGCAAAATAACACAGATAAGATATAAACAAATTTAAACAGAAATCTTTTTTTATTGCAATGTTTATAACAAATGTTCGATACAATTCCCATTTTGCTCTAAGCCTAAAGCAATCCTGCGAATGAAATTTTTTCTCACTCGTTGAATCATAACAGGAGTGATTTCGGTAAATATAGCGAATAGGGGATCCAGCCCCAATGACCTTGACCTTGACATATGTTATCAAGGACATAATTCTGAGTAACTTTTTCTTCTAATTTAATCGTCGCTCGTTGCTTATTAAAAAGTTATTAACAAACAAAAATTTGTAAAAATCAAGATTTATACATAGTCTGACAATGAAAAACTGGATATTTAAGTTAGTTTACAGAAATAGTCCTACGTATACTACACATATAAACTGAAATAAAGTATTGTCTTATTATTATATTTGGACATTCTTACATATGAACGCTTCTGAGACGAAGCGTCGCGCTCCTTAGTTACGCGTATGTGGCGACTCGTTGCTAACGCACGAACAGTGAGTGGGGGGCAATAGGCGTGAGCCACGGATTCGGGCCGAAATGTGCAAGTAAATCCCAGCACTGACATATGTCAAGGTCAAGGTCATTGGGGCTGGGTCCCCTATTCGCTATATTTACCTTATTTCCAATCTATTAACCAGTGGCACATCCTCAAGAAGTTCGTCGAGCCGATGATGAAGAAAATTTCCATAATAATGTGCGTTCACATTGCCCTGGATAAATTCAGGACCGATTATGTAATCCCCTATAATTCCGAGCCACACATTCACAGTCCATCTGCTCTGAATGTTCGTTACTTTTATACAATGTGGATTGTGTTCCGCATAGTGATGCTCATTATGTCTGTTTATGCATCCATCACTTCCAAAAATTGCTTCGTCAGACCAAAGGATGTTTCTTAAAAATAGATAATTTCCGGCATCATTGAAATTTACCTACATAAAATGAATAATTTATTATGAAATTAACGACACAACTTGGTAACGGCAATAACGGCTGATATGTTGCAACAAAAGAACAGAAAATTTTTAAACAAACTTACGTGTTCAATAAGCCATTCGCAAAAATTTAAACGTCGTTGCATATCACGAGATGTAAGTCTATGTGTTGTATGGCGTTTAAATGGATGCATACCCAGAGAATGTTTAATAATTTTGTGAACGGTAATATGGTTCATGTTCAAATCTGTGACAATTGCTCTTGTGCTTGTATGAGGATTTGCCATAATAGCATGTTGAACAGCATCAATTATTTCCTGTTCTCTCTGCGGAACATGGATGGGTCTGCTGGATTTATAAAATGCTCCATTTGTTTGTAACCTCTCACAAAGGCGATGAAACAAACCATGGTTCGGATGTCGTCTGTCCGAAAATTTTTGAGTGTAAAGTGCAGCTGCTTGCCTTTGATTCTTTTGACACTCCCCATAAATAAGAATCATGTCCGTTAATTCTTCATATGAATAATTATTTCTTTCGATAGGTTCCATCGTAATTTCTCAACTGTGATTTTCACGTCATAAACTTCTCTCAAACAGATAACGATCGAGTTCTTATTCATAATAATTGTTATTTATAAAAAGTATTCTTTTTGTAAGAGTATTGTTATTTATCAGCTCGACGAACTTCTTGAGGATGTGCCACCACGCTCTCCGGATTTCACGCTTATGGATTTTTTCGCGTAGGGTTTCTTTAAAAATAAAATGTATCAAACTCTGCCGGAAAATCTGGAAGATTTTAAAAATAAAATTCGCAACGCGTGTGCAGAAATCACTCCTGTTATGATTCAACGAGTGAGAAAAAATTACATTCGTAGGATTGCTCTATGCTTAGACAAAATGGGAATTGTATCGAACATTTGTTATAAACATTGCAATAAAAAAAGATTTTTGTTTAAATTTCTTTATATCTTATCTGTGTTATTTTATCTGTGTTATTTTATTTATATTATTAAATATTACAACTATACACTATACCAGAGTGGTAAAAGCCGATAACTCTTTCCTTAGTTCCATCGGATTTACATTCCGACTTTATTCTGCAAGCCGAGTTAAGTATGCCTCTGCCGATAGGCAGATAGGCAACCCAACTTACTGATGTGTATGTTGCGGAAGCACCCTGTACGTCGAGATTAGCAACGCGATGTAACTCGTATTCGTAAAATCTGCCGGTGACGGGATTTTTGCGCGAATCTTCGAATATACAGGGTGACCCGCAATGACCGCCCACTAAGTACATAGCGTTATTCCTTACCAAAAACTGAGACGAAAAGTCCTGAACCATTTGTTTATAAAGCTTAATAAAAGAGTTATTATTGAGTAAAGTCGGATCAATCAGCATCGGATCGCCTACATTGAATCTTGCCGGAATCGCAATCTTTACGTTGCTGTATACCGTATTTATTATAAAAGTTTATTAGCGATCCGGGGAGGGGGGGGGGTATCAATAGGCCTCATACCGATAGTGCGAAGTTTTCGCGCATTGTACTCTCCAACGAGTCGGGACAACGCGTCGATCCACATGAAATTTCTGTTAAGCGTAAACATTTTCCATATATTGTTCTTTAACGTATGGTTGAATCGTTCCACGACCGAGGCTTTCATGACAGAGTACGTCGAATAATGATTAATGTTGTGTTTCTTCACGAGTTTCTGTACATTTGCGTTGTAAAATTCTTTTCCTTTGTAGGTTTGAAAATTTTTCGGACATCTTCCATCGTATAGAATTATTTTTGCGATCGTTTCCGACATCTCATTTCCACTCTTACTCTTGAGCGGTACAGCCCATGCATATTTGCTCAACACATCGATAACTGTGAATATACAGGGTGGCCCCGAACGTTCCAGCCAGACTTTGAGATCTTATAAGAAATTTAATTCTAAACAAAAAATTTCCTATAAACATGGATCGAAAAATACTTCCTTAAGAAGTTATCGCTCAAAAATTTTTTGTTAAAAGGCGCACATTTTCCATGATATTTTGAAAAATGTGTAAAATAATCACGATTTCAGAGGTTTTTGAGCGATAACTTCTTAAGAAAACATTTTTCGACCCATGTTTATCGGAAATTTTTTGTTCAGAATTAAATTTCCTATAAGATCTCAAAGTCTAGCTGGAACGTTCGGGGCCACCCTGTATACGTCATAGTACACAAAATATTTTCGGCTGCGAAATTATATTATAAATTATTTTATTTTGTTTATTTTATTTATTTATTTTATTTATTTTAATTGTCCGAATAAGATCATAATTTCAAAATATGCGCGCGCATAAAGTAAAAATTTATATTTTTTAAAGTAGCGAGAGTATAAGATTTAATAAATAATATTCCGCTTGTATATATGTCATAGTACGCGAAATATTTTCGGCTGCGAATTATCAATAACATGGTATGTGGCCTTTGCGGCGTAAACAATAGCGCGCTATTGTTCACGTCTTACGGTCTTGTTATCATTCTCACGGCAACACTTGAATAATATTGTAGTAATGGGGAAGACGCTCCGTTGAATTCCTTTCCTAAACGCGACCGCGACAAGTATTAAAATATAATTCGCTACAATTGTACTTCTCGTGTGTTGCTCTGTTATAATAAACTGAGTGAGTATCTCGTATGATTGTTCCGCAATCGGGAGTGCCGTGCAAAGTGTCTCACAAGCATTGCGTATACGACTAATCGCATATAATTAATCGTGTTTTCGCGAGTGAGTGTGAGTGCCACGAGAATACAGAGAGATGAACAAAAGAGGAAAAGGAGGTTTGGACGACGGACGGACCAACGATACGCGGTAAGTAATTTGTAAATTATTTATCATTTATATTATTTTCAAGATAGAAATATATTGCTTGTTCTTTTCTCATTTCTTTGATAGCGTGTGAGTGTATGTATAAATGTCAAAGAGCATGAATTACAATATATTATGTATGTTTGTACGTATACAGAATACGTATGCGTGCGCGCGAATTATTGTAGAATAACTTTGATCTCATTTGAAAGATAATTTAATTCTCTACAACTTTTGTTTCGGTACTTTTTGTTAAAAGACGCATACTTTCCCTGATATTTGTAAAAATGTAAAAAATAACCGTGATTT
>NW_021853493.1:25840-26427 GCF_003651465.1 Formica exsecta
GTCGAAAAATGCTTCCTTAAGAAGTTATCGCTCAAAACCTCTGATGCAAAGGAAGAGCGAAAGGTGAAAAGAAAGTAAAACTTAATAAATTTTTCTTGAAAAAACGATAAAAATAAAAAATAAAAATCTTTTTCTTTTATGAAAATAAAATTAATTTTTCTATACTAATCTAACGCATCTAACAATAAGTAACAAAAGCACTTTTTGTACGTTTGAAACTGGTTATATCAAAATCTATGGAACGTACAACAATCATTTTGATCTCATTTGAAAGATAATTTAATTTTTTACAACTTTTGTTTCGGTATTTTTTGTTAAAAGGCGCACATTTTCCATGATATTTTGAAAAATGTGTAAAATAATCACGATTTCAGAGGTTTTTGAGCGATAACTTCTTAAGAAAACATTTTTCGACCCATGTTTATCGGAAATTTTTTGTTCAGAATTAATTTTCCTATAAGATCTTAAAGTCTGGCTGGAACGTTCGGGGCCACCCTGTATAGTTGTAACTTTTGTTGAATCGTGCATATGGACGCGTCTCAATCAGAGCTGCCAGTTCGTGGGAAATGGGAGCCCTCACCACTTAC
>NW_021853494.1:0-1862 GCF_003651465.1 Formica exsecta
TTATATATGTATAGTCTCTTTATATATAGTCTTAATCCTTTGGTTTACAATTAAATTCTTTCCTTTTACAATTAAATTGCACGTACACACAAGGAAGAGGAAATTGCGGCAAGCGATATTTAAGAAATCCCATAAGAACAATCGTCGGCAAGGAATTGCAGCAAAAGGCAGTTCATGTATATCGAGCTGAAAAAGCGCACATGTTGATGGCAGAGGGAAATCCAGAGCCTCCTCATTTATATAGTTTGGCTGTTTTGCATGCAGCTAAAGCAGAGGCTGTAAAGGCGAATTATGTGCATGCGGATGCTTTGAAAGCATTAGTTATTTTAAAATCAACATCTCTAAACAATGTGATTCATAACATTGGATTAGATCCAATTTTTGTTCATTACTGGACTAATCATCAGTTAAATGTTTATAGAAGATATTCCGTCGAAAATGATGCGTGTATATTTGTCGATGCGACCGGTAACGTTGTAAAAAAAATATGTAAAGCTGACGGATCAATTTCAAAGCATATCTTTTTATACCATTGCGTCATTAATTGCGAAAATGGACAATTTTCAATTTGCCAAATGATAAGTGAAAGTCACAACACCAACTCGATTCATTTTTGGCTGGCAGAATGGTTACGTTCTGGTGCATCAGTGCCTAAAGAAGTAGCATGCGATTCGTCCAGAGCGCTTCTAATCGCAATTACTCGCGCATTTACAGGCTATCTTAATATTGAAAATTACGCCGATGCATTTAGAAACTCCAATTTACCTAGATGCTATATTAGAATTGATGTCGCACATTTCATAAAACTATATTCTAAAATATGTAAAACTTTAAATAAGCGAGTAAGAACTTTTTACTTAGGCGCAATTGGTCAATTAGTACTCTGCAGAAACATAATAAATGCAAAAGAAATAGTAAAATCCATTTTTACAATAGCATTGTCCGAAACCGATGGAAATTTAAAAAGTGGTTCTTCAACGCATTGTGATCTGGAGCGAATCAAATTAATAAATTTAATGACAGCGACTAATGTAGAATTAGAGAATCTCGAAACCGATGACAATGATAGCGCTATATTCGAAATTGAGGACGATGAAACAAATATTTTTATTAATAATCCGTTTGAAAATTCTTGGAGTATGTGGGGCAAACAGATTTTAGATGAAGTTAAGTCCTCAATTGCTTCAGATACGGGCGATAGAATCAATCCGCATTATTTTCCACAGATAGTTGAACGTCTGATAATTCATATTAGATTATTACCACTCTGGACAAATATCTATAGAGATCAATTTGGTTATGGTCGCGTACCTGCTTCTAGTGCATCGGTCGAAAGCGAATTTAATAAATTAAAATCTTTATTATTAAAAAATTGTCCATTGATGCGCATTGATTTCTTTCTTCAGAAACACGTAGATTACTTGCGTGGAGTGTTAAAAGTTGTCGACGCACAAAGCACAAACAATACAACGATACCATCTACCGATCCAAAAGATATATTGTTGACTTCCACACCTGTAAAAGAATCTAATTCCGATATTAATTTAATATTAGATTCAAATAATTCATGTCCTGCATGCAAGAGTAATGATAAACCATCAGGTGCACATGTTTGTCATTTTTGCAAGAAATATGTACACGCATTACCTCAATGCTCTTTACCGTTTGGAGATGTTGATGTGAATAGGGTTATGGTCAACCACGCGTATGCGTCATATGCAAAGATAATGTGCAAGATATAAAAGACATTCTGGCAAGTCGCGAAGTAGAGAATTGGCGTGGATTCGGACAGGTAAAATCAAGTAAAAGCGAAGCATTATATCTTGGAAGTAAACCGCATAAAATAATAGATGCTTTAAAAT
>NW_021853494.1:4468-22000 GCF_003651465.1 Formica exsecta
TTTTTTTTTCCGTGTTCGTTTTGAAGAAAATCGCAAAAAATGAAACAAATAATTTTCACCAAAAAACTTAAATCAACACTAAAATTATTAGATTTATCAAAAAGTATTATAAAATAAAAATTGTAGAACATGGAATTAAGAAAAGAGAGTGAGTTAAAATCCTCCTGAGGTAAAATTAGAGGATTGTAGATAAATACGCGACAACGCGAAATTTTGTTTTTAATCTAATTTTACCTCAGGAGGATTTTAACTCACTCTCTTTTCTTAATTCCATGTTCTACAATTTTTATTTTATAATACTTTTTGATAAATCTAATAATTTTAGTGTTGATTTAAGTTTTTTGGTGAAAATTATTTGTTTCATTTTTTGCGATTTTCTTCAAAACGAACACGGAAAAAAAAATTAGCTGCCGTAGCTAAAAACTGCGTGTGGTAACTAGATTTCAGTCGTAATATATGGACAGCGAACATCTTAGCTGTGACACCTATTTATTAGGTGCAACAGCAAACATCTTAGCTGTGATACCTATTTATTAAGTGCAACAGCAAATCGTTTTGCTGCAGTTTAGAAATTTATTTTGCAAACCATGATTAGCTATGGTAGCAAAAATTTTTTTTTCCGTGAAGCAAAAACGAGCAAATCTCTAAAGGATTTTTTGTCTTAGTTTATCGGTTCCCTACACGCTCCTAAAGTTTTGACATTTAAATTGGGGACACCCTGTATATATTTTAGTTATATTCTCTGTTTGGAGATATGCTTAATTTATGGCTTATCATAATTTTAAGATCAGGAAGTATGACACAGAAAATGTAATAATTTAATGACAAAGTTCAAGAGATAGAATAAATTTAATGAATTCTTCTTTATGGAGCAAAATGACGAAATCAATCATTGTTTTTTATGGATTTATCTATATACATGTATTATATATGCTGGGGAATATAAAGATATCGATTACGTAACAAAGATTGCGTATCATTGCACATTCCTATATCGCGTATCAAAAGTATCGACAGATACTGAAATACGATCGCACGTTCCCCAATGTAATCTAATCGAAGTTATTCCGCGTAAATTATTATTTTTTTATTTCGCTCGTGTTACCGTTATAAGAGATAGATTCATTTCTGCGCTATAATAAAGAAGAAATCGAGAAACCTTTCTACAGCAATTTATTAAAACAATGTGGTTTTGTTTTATGGATTCTTTTTACGAATGACTTCCGTTGAAATCCGTTAGCGCGGCAGAAAATTCTTGAACGCTGGCACAAAATGTGTGATCGCGTAAAGACGGATCTGTTGGATTTCGCGGTCGACAGATAGATTGTACAAATTGCGCGACGAGTTATTAAATTAATTAACTGTGTTTCCCAATTAATATTGTTAGGACTGTACTCTAATACCTATTATTATGGTAAATCTAATAAGCCGAATTGAAAGTACAATGCGAAATCGCTTGGTAGCCTTAGGGGCTCCGCACAATAAAAGGAATAAAGAACAGGGAATAGAGAACAGAGAACAACCGCATTAGAGGGAATGCGCACACAACACTTGTGTTGTCTAAACAATAAAAAAAATAAGGAACAGGGAATAGAGAACAGAGAACAACCGCATTGGAGGGAATGCGGTTGTACTCTGTTCTTTATTCCCTGTTCCTTATTCTTTTTATTGTGCGGAGCCCCTTAGATTCGTTATACCTAATGCGCTATGCAATAACCATGTACCGCGTGACATTGAAAAACTTCGTATGCGCGATAATTAATGTCTTTATCGTTAAAATATTTCGGACATTTGTCCAACAAATACAGATTTGTCATCATACTATTCGATAAACTATCCTCTCTCCCTCCCCCTTCCCCCTCTCTTCCCCCCTCCCTCACCCTCTTTTTCTTTCTGCAGTGGAGAAGACGTGTCAAACATCGCTCCGCAAAAGTAATAACTTTTAAACGGTTAAATAGTTACGGGGAGTGATAGAAAGTTATCCAAGTCATAGCGGCATAGACCGGCATTAGCCATGAGTGTTATCGAGCCGGGATATGCTGATTTGTGGGCGTGATCAGTGCATTTCCTGTTTAGGATACCAAAGTCTCGCACGACAGGTAGACATTAAAGGTGGACACAAAAGTGCTGACGTGTGACAGTGGAACAGAAGTGACTGATCGCTTATGCTGATATTAACGGTTTCAGCCGATAATTATCGGCATGGACGATGAATATGCCGAGTATCGATGCTCGGCATGTAAAAAGACAATAAAAAATCAGGTAGTGACATGCAAGTCTTGTTATCAGGTAAATCGTATTAAGCTATTTTACTATCCAGGATGTGTAAGCAAGCATAGGATTTACGATAGAAACCAAGAATTGATACCATGTTCTGGCTCATTTGACAGATTTACAATTGAAAGTGAAGCAGATATGAAGAAGGCATCGGCAGTGGCTGGGAGCAGCAGGGACAGACTAGGATCTACAGGATCTATAGGTTCGTTTACGACGCCAAGCAGTGGAAGTAAAATATCAGGAGTGAGTGGATCATAGATTATTGACTTAAAAATAGATTGGCTGGTGAAAATTGTAAAAGAAATAAAAGATGAAACAGCATGTAAGAAGGAAATTAAAATCATGGTCAAGAAACTAGTTCGAGAAAAATTGGGAAATGTTAAGCAGGAACTGCTAGAAGAGTTGAAAAGAATGAGAATAACGAAGCTAAAAAAAGGAAGCAAGGGAACAGTGATCATGGGTTGTGAAACTGGAGAATAAATGAAAAAGTTGAAAGCCACAGTGCAGGACAAACTGGGAAAAAATTTCAAAGTTACGGAATCATCGCAGATGAAGCCCAAAATAAAAATTATCAATGTCAGCGAAGAAGAAATAAAGTTGGATGATGATGACTTAATAACTACAAACAAGAAGCAGAATAGAATTCATGCAATAAATGATGGATTCCAAATGCGAATAGTGAAGAGAATAGTTAAACAAGTAGAGTTGTGCAAATTAGAAACTTGCACATTGCTTCCTCATCATTTTATCTTACAATGCTTAAGCTGCTTTAAGAAAAGATGTATTAAATGCTGGGAATACTATATTGCAAAAAATTGTACGTGAGATTGTAATAAACCGCTTTCGCGAGGCGGTGACGGATAACTCGGTCGGGATCCGGGGCTCGTGAAAGAGTATCGAGAGACGAACGAAAGTGATGTTAGGAAAAATATAATTTATTGCGTGTTGTGGTGCATATGTACAGCGTGTGTGTTTATGTGTGTGAGCGCGTATAGATGTATGTGTGTATTGGTGTGCGTGCGAGACGAATGACGAGTGAGTGAGCGCGCAAATGTATAATAATAATTAGTTGTGCGCAGAATATCGAATGGAAGATCGTTATGTATGAGCGAATGATACAAGCGTGTGAGTGCGTGTCGGTGTGCAGCGGTGTGTGTGAAGCGGTCGCCTGTACGGCGATACGGCGGTGTGCGATGTATAAATGATTATAATCGAGTGAGTATGTGTGAATATATATATAATGTAAATGCGTGTAAGATGCAGGATGTACGGCGGTACGGTTGTGTCGGGTGCGGTGCATCTAATGCAACGCACGTATGTGCGGTGCGGTTCGATATTTCGTCGGTGCGATCGGATATCGATTATTGATCGCGGGCCGGGATTTCGGTAGATGCCGTTAGCTCCCGGGCCGTAATTTCGGTCGGGCCGATGGGCGGTTCTTCGACGCGTATGTATTGATCGCGTATGTCAATCGGTAGGGATGTGGATCATCCCTCAGCGCGGGACTTAGCGCGCCGTATCAATGGCGAGTCCGGATGACTAAATGGCGGTCGCAGAAGTGTTAGCTAGGTGCGTATAGCGCGTGCTGTATTAATTCGGGATGGTCTTTCCCCGCGGAATTTCGGGAGTGCAACGGTCGACGAGAACACCCGTCGATGGCAGGGAACTCCCCACCATTGGAAGCTCGCCGTTGCACGCAGGTGGTCGGATTTATGCGAGGTGTCGAGAACTCTCGACAAGGACGAGTACGGTTGTTCCCGTTTACCTCTCTTTAAAGGTTTTCAGACGAATTGCTCTCGGAAATGACGCAAACTCTCGGCGGAGGCTGAGTACTCCCAACTCCGTTTTCTTTCTCTCTGAGCGTTCTAGGATAGTAACGGTCGAGCGGTTACCCGAGCGCGTCGTCGGTTCTCGATGTTTTCGCGCGCCTAACGGCGGTTAGATGTTTACGCGTTTCTGTTGTTATTTAAAAATGGGCGCTCAGCGCCTCCGCATTTGCCCGACCGGTGTTCGTCGGACGGCGGACTTCCGGCGGATCGGCGGCCGGATACGGTTTAGTAACGATGGGGGGAATGCATCGTTACAAGATGAAACATGCCACATATGTGCAGGAAATCATAAGACGATTGAATGTACGGCGACAAAGAAAAAATGTGTAATTGTATGTTTAAAATTCGAACATACAACCTGAAGATAAGTGATGAACACGACGCCCTTAGCCCGGAATGTCCAACATTTAAAAGGGCGATACAGGAGAAGAAGAGGAGAGCCGGCTGGGAGGATGCGAAATAGCAATTACAGAAGAAAGCGGAAATAATATTGTATACAAATGCGCAAAGTTTGATGGCGCATAGAGATGAGATACGGCATCAGATTATGAAGAAAATAAATTCGGCATTCATAGCGTTATCAGAGACAAGATTGACTGCTGAAATTGAAGACAGTGAAGTGAACGTACCAGGTTATAGTATAATTAGATGTGATGCTGAAAATAGAAATACAGGAGGGGTTGTTTTATATATAAGGAATGATGTTAAATATGAAGTAGTATTAGTAAAAAAATTAGAATCGAATTGTTGGTGTGCTGCGATTGAGGTGAAAGAAAAATTGTATAGAGAAATAATAATAGTAATATATCATTCACCGAGTGCACCGCATGGTGATTTCGTGAGATTTCTGAAGGATATAATAGAAGAGTTAATAATACGGAGAGAATGTATGATAATAGGAGACTTTAATATAGATATCATGTTAGATTCGTTTTATACAATGAAGCTGCAAACGACATGTTGAGCTTAGACATGAAACAATATGTAAATAAACCGACGAGAATTACGAAAGATAGTAAGACAATTATAAGTTTAATTTTTGCTAATAATAAAATAGAAGTGCAGGTAATGCATGAACCTAAAATAACGGATCGTGCGTGGCTAAAAGTTGAACTGAATGCGAATAAAATTGATAATAAATACAGAGAACTTAATGTTAGGAAATATAGAGAGTTTAATATAGATGCATTTCTTAAACTAGTGGAAAATAAATTAGAGAAAAACCAAGATATGGATGTCAGCGTGAGAGCGAAGAAATTTGTTGGGAGTGTAGTAACTGCGTTGGACGCTACAGCACCTAGGTAAAATTTTAGAATTCCGAGAATATGGGAAGGGAAAAAGTGGTTTTCGGATGAAATAAGGGAAGCAGCGGCTAAAAAAGATGAAGCATATAGGAAGGCATTGTATGCTGACACGGAACAAAATTGATTGCAATTTAAAATTGAAAGAAATGCAATAGTTAAACTAAGGTAATTATTTAGAATAACGTACCCACCTCCAATGACTTTGACCTTGACATATGTTGTCAAGGTCACTGTCCTGAGTAACATCCAAAAGGTTTTAGCCATCGCTCGTTGTTTATTAAAAAGTTATTAACAAAAGAATTTAGATGAAATGTACGTAATTTTCAAACAACATGTATATGAGAATAGTTTTCAACTTTCTACGTGAAGCGAGATCTATCCCACAATTCTTGTATGGGTTGGAAAGTGTATGCGTGGACGCAGTGGGTTCCGCTTCTCCCCCCTTGCAGGGGGGCTCCACTTCCGGAAGATATAACCTAACCCAAACCAAAAAACCCATGCGGAACAGGACAATTACAAATTTCGTTTTGGACCAAAGCAACTATTTTCTGTTTTAACAAAAAGTTTTAACGATTTACCCCTTTAAATAACTTTTCTTTGATTATACATGTACTATTTCCACATTTGGATACTTAAAATAACTGCTATATTTGTAAAATTTTTTTTGTTAATAACTTTTTAACGAACAACGAGCGACGGCTAAAACCTCTTGGATGTTACTCAGGACAGTGACTTTGACAACATATGTCAAGGTCAAAGTCAATGGAGGTAGGTACGTTAATCTAAATATTTACCAAATCTATAAATGGAAGTAAAAGTGCGTGTAAAAGAATTATTTATGTTATTGAAACGCGAGAATTATGGAAAATTTGGAGATGATTAGTATAGAGCATTTACAGGAAATTGTTATGGGTCTATCGAAAAAGAAAGGTACAGAGGTGGGAATAACTAGCAATATATTAAAGGCAGTATTTAGCATAATAAAAGAGGAATTTGTTGATATAATAAATAATTTTTTGAAGGAAGGTTGCTGTCCAAAAGGTTGGAAAACGTCTACAATAATACCGATTCCAAAAATAGAGAAAGCTAGAAAAGCAAGTGAATTTAGGCCTATAAATATGTTACCAATATTTGAAAAAGTGTTAGAATTAGTAGTTATCCGTAACTGATTGCTTCAGCCAGTGGACTCCAGCCAGCTAGATTCTTCACTTTTACGGGTGCACCATGTGCAAGCAATAATTGAACACATTCTATAATATAAAACAAAATATAAGTTGATTCCCTCTAGTTATCGATTTGAAACATTTTTAATATTTCATGGCATTAGTTCTCTCAAACAAAACATCTAGATAAAAAAATCTAATTGCTTGATCAATTATGCATAATTATTGCATAATTAACTTGTAACGTGTCATATTTCTGATATCTGATTAAATGTTAATTTTGATGCGGTTTACATACTAATATGTGTATAGCGAAATAAAATGTATAAAGATTTCCATACCTTTCCTTCCTAACATCACAGCTAAATGCAAAGGTGTGTTCCCTGCAACAGAGAACGCACAGAGATAAATATAAAAATGTACTACATTTCTTACTTCAGAATCTAATTATTTTAATTTTTCTCGTGTACTAGATATCAACGAGAACTATACGAAGTATATTGTGGAATGCAATTGTATTACAATGTCACACCTTGTTTATCCTTTTCAGCAATATCGTGTGTTCTAATTAAGGAACTCAGTGTCTTGATGCTGCCTTGAAATATACATCTGTGAATCGGGTACTTCTCACCTTCCTCCTGCGCCATGATCATCGGCATTTGAGATCTGTCATGCGTTACAACGGTAGGCGAGTTAAACGCAAGGCGCGGCGTTTTACATCGCAACACGTTCCACGTGTGACGTTAAAGCGTATCATCATAAATCATCATATTGACGTGATGTTATAAACATCAGAGCACATGTTTCATTTTCTGTCAAATTTGCGACTCAGTGTTGTTACACGATACTTACATAACTCTCGCAACTCTCTCTCTTACTTAAACTTTATACACCTCTATTGACCTTCTCTGGTGTTAAATAACGTCGTTTTATCACTCAAAAGTGAATTTCTGCGGAACTCTTATTATTCACCATTGCATCCGCACACTTGCCCAAAATCCATACGCGTATATGTATGTACGTATGCATGTACATATATATGTGTGCCGAGACCCGACTGCTCTCGCTATGAGACGTTAACCTTACTCAAGGCAAGGCAATGCTAATTTGCAGGAATGGACAATAGACGGTGGATGATATGGGATTTTTGCTGCGATTTACCATGAAACTTGTATTTGTTTTTACGCAAGTGTGCACTATCATCGGTATGCTGTTAATCACTGCTAATTGTCTCAAGAAGTATGTTCGTAAATTAGTACGATTGAAGATTGAACGAGCATGTTTACCGCTGAATTGTGTACATATATTAAATGCCATTCGAGAGAGATAGCGACATTGACTCTTGATCATTGTATCTTTCTAAGAAATCGATCGATCAGGAAATTTCTCGAAAAATGAATTGATTAAACTTTTGACAGGACTTTTGACAGGGCTTGACTCGGGGCTCTCTCTTTCTCTCTTCTTTCTTTCTTTCATTACTTTCTTTATACGAGGATTAATTTATTAATATAATTTAACCTGATTAATTTAAGGGGATCCAAAATTACCGACAAACCGCGAAAGTCGTTTCAAGTGAAAATCTTTTTTTTGGCTACACAGATTGATAAATCCTTTTCCACAGTTAAAGTATTGATAATAACGAAGGCGGGGAGCTATATTTCATATAACAAATCAAAGAAAAGTTAAACAATTACAGTGTTGTTATCGACTTCTTGCGTCAAGTTGTAACAATATTTATTTAATATAAAAGTTCTGCAGTTTGTTCGTGCACAAGATATAGCTCCCCGCCTCGGGATAACATGAAGGAATATTAGTGAACTCTTAGAAATAAGTTTATTAGTCTAGTAAAAAAGATTTTCACTCGAAATGCTTTCATGCAGATGTGTGCGTGCGAGATTGAGGAAAAAGAGTAAAACAGAGCAGTAGATTAGTTGCGTGATGTCGCGATAGACGGAGCTGCAATCTTACATGACAAGGACAGACATAATCGTACTATCTTTGTCTCTTTCATGCGTGAGAGAGTAATATACATGTACATGTACCAGAGAGAAGCCTGAGAGAGGCAATGCCGGCGATTTTCGTTGGACGCTTTTTCTAGGCCGTAGAGCAGCACCGTGCATCCACTTTTAGGAATTGGAAACACTTACCCACATCCACTTTTCGGTACTGTCGGTCAAATCTCCATATGGTTCATGTCCGTGCTACATCCACTTTTCGATACTGTCGGTCATTTGGTTCATATCCGTCCTACATCTACTTTTCGATCTTTTCGATAGTGGTAGTACACAGATCGCTTGACAAAGAGAGATGATCGCGCCGTCTTTGTCTCTCTTTCATTGAATATGTGTGTAGTATCCGTGAAGGCACAAACATCGATACGTTGAGCACATGGATGCGATCGTTGAGAGATAAATCTAGACAAGGAGCTACAATCGCGTGCTGTCCTTGTTCTTCTAACGTATCGCTTTACGGTCGAGATACAATCTGAAAATGCTTTCTGGCCTCTCGTGGCAGAAAGCAGTAATGCAACAAGACTAACAGGCGCCTATTTTTTGAGAATTTTATATTTGTATATATACATATGTGCATATATATGTTTAAATTATAGTTAAAATTATACGTGCAATTAAATATTGTTTGTTGATCAATAATAATAGTAGAATAATAGGTAACAGAGTGAACAAATGCGCAAGATGTAAGACAAAGGGTGCCTGTTAGACTTGGTAACTAGTTGCTTCGTTACTATATAATATCGATGATACTTCGTATATCATATCAACGGGATAGAGAAATAGCACGATTGTCATTCCTTGTTTGACATTATTTTGTTAATGCAATTTTCAAAAAAAAGACAAATACAAAAGTTATTTATTTATTAATTATAATATAATAGTGAATAATAAATAGCATTAAAAATATATTGATATTGATATATATTTTTGTACAATAATATAAAACCAGATATAACAAAATAAATTAATTTATAGAAATATAAAACATGATTAGTAGTAGAAAAAGTAAACAATAACTTACTTAACATAAACAATAACTAACTCTGAAATAAAATTGTATATAAGATTTTAATATAAACTGTAATATAGGTTCATAATTAAATTCTTTATATGAATATATAAAATGTAATATTTATTATATATTATATTTCTATATATTTTTATATATTATATTTTTATTTTGAATTTATATATGTATATATGCATTTATGCGTATAACAATTTACATATTAAAACAAAATGTCATACATTATATGCTACAATTTAAAGACAAATGAATCAAATGTGATAAAAGGACATTAGATGTACATGTTATATGTAAAAAAAATAATATTAATATCCCGTTTTGCTAATAAAACACCAACAATGAAAATGTTTATTTTTAAAAAACGTTTTCTCCCTTTGCTATAAATTAAGTTTACAAAAAATTTTATTTGAGAACTTTTTTATTTAACTTATATTTTTTATAATTTTTTTATGTTATCCATCGATCTTTTTTAAGGACTTAGGTTCTCGGTATAAAAAGGCTGCCGAAATCCATCTCGGCACCAGAGTCTGGTATTAGACAAATGTTTTAGATCTCACAGAGACAAACATTTTATGTCCTATTCATTTTTACCGTACAAGTGACAGTTTTTGAGAAAATCAAAGTTAAACATATATCTCAAACCAATTGCTGTATAGGTGAAACTACAAAGGCTGACAGTACTGCGTAGAAGTCCCAATATATAACCTCGCTTTGCGTGAAAAGTTGCAAACCCATGTGGAAACTCGCTTCGCGTGGAAAAGTGTATGCGTGGAAACAGAGGGTTCCACCCCTCTGTGGGGGCTCCACTACCAAAATACTAGACAAATAGGTTTGCGTGGAACCTCGCTTTGCGTGGAAAGTTGCAAACCCATGTGGAACCTCGCTTCGCGTGGAAAAGTGTATGCGTGGAAACAGAGGGTTCCACCCCTCTGTGGGGGCTCCACTACCAAAATACTAGACAAATAGGTTTGCGTGGAACCTCGCTTTGCGTGGAAAGTTGCAAACCCATGTGGAACCTCGCTTCGCGTGGAAAGGGGTATGCGTAGAAACAGTGGGTTCCGCCCCCCTGCGGGGGGCTCCAATACCAAAATACTAGACAAATAGTTTCGCATGGAACCTCGCTTTGCGTGGAAAGCTGCAAACCCACGTGGAAACTCGCTTCGCGTGGAAAAGTGTATGCGTGGAAACAGTGGGTTCCGCCTCTCTGCGGCAGGCTCCACTACCAAAAAACTAGACAAAGAGGTTTGCGTGGAACCTCGCTTTGCGTGGAAAGTTGCAAACCCATGTGGAACCTCGCTTCGCATGGAAAGATGTATGCGTAGAAACAGTGGGTTCCGCCCCCCTATGGGGGGCTCCACTACCAAAAAACTAGACAAATAGTTTTGCATGGAACCTCGCTTTGCGTGGAAAGTTGCAAACCCATGTGGAACCTCGCTTCGCGTGGAAAAGTGTATGCGTAGCAACAGTGGGTTCTGCCCCTCTGCGGGGGGCTCCACTACCAAAAAACTAGACAAATAGGTTTGCGTGGAACCTCGCTTTGCGTGGGAAGTTGCAAACCCATGTGGAACCTCGCTTCGCGTGGAAAAGTGTATGCGTAGAAACAGTGGGTTCCGCCCCTCTGCGGGGGCTCCACTACCAAAAAACTAGACAAATAAGTTTGCGTGGAACAGCGCTTTGCATGAAAAGTTGCAAATCCATGTGGAATCGTATATGTACTGCAAAGTACATGCTCGAAGAGACAAATAAACAGACTAAATTACATCCAACGTCTACAGTTGTGTCTCACCCTTTCACGAGCCCTGATCACTACCGAACTATCCGATCTTGCGAAAGCGGCCTGTTACAAATATATGTAACTGGAAAAAGCAGCGCGGAATTAGAGGTCAAAATGAATATGGCATTCACTATAATAGAAGAGTGGATGAATATAAATAAGTTAAAAATCAATGCAGGGAAAACGAAATATATTATAGTCAGAAGTATAAGAAAAGAACTGCGAGGTAATATTACATTGAAATGTTTGGATGGAACTGAGATTGAACGTGTGGAAAAAATGAAATACCTAGGCATAATTATTGACGATAGACTACGATTTAAGAACCACTGTGATTATATGCTAAACAAAATAGGGAAAAAACGAGTTCTTTGAATAGAATAGGTAATTACATATTGGTATACACTAAATGTATTGTATATAAGACAGTCATTGCGCCTCACTTTGAGTATTGTGCGACGCTGTTATTTGATATGGGAGAAACACAGCTGAGTAAATTGCAAAAAGCACAAAACCGGGCCATGAGGATCATATTGCAATATGATAGACATACCAAAGTGGAGCGTATGCTGCAAGCGCTACAGTTTATGTCCATAAAACAGAGGCTATACTATACTGTGTGTATATTTATTTTTAAGATTTTAAGGAACATGTTACCGGAGCAATTAAGAAATAGATTAGAAATTGTCCCTCTCTCCCCCTCTCTCTCCCTCCCTTCCGCCCTCCCCCCTCTCTCTCTTTCTCTCTCTCTCTCTCCCTCCCTCCCTCCTATGTATAAAATGTATAAATTAAAATTATGAAATTTATTTAGAATTTTATTGATAAAAGTAAATGAGTTTTTTAATACATCTTTTATTCGAAATTTAAAAATCGATAGTTGCAAAACATAATATAACTGTAAAATATACAGGATGTCTGGTAAAGATTGTGCCAACGCTCGTGAGCGGGTAGAGCACAGTAAATTGAACAGAAAAGTTCTTTATCATTTTGCAATTTTTGTAATAATTATTGAAAATTTAATTACAAAAGATCGACCAATCTACGTGAGTATAAGCGCGCGGCGAGAAAGAAAGGCCCAGAGACAACCCAAAAGTTTGCGGTCGCAAAAGACACGCGACGAAGTTTTGGAAGAAGCTCTCTACAAATGACGACGGTTACGTACGAGCGGTACATAACGATGGATTCTCGCATCCTAGCAACCACACATCAATGGGTGTTTCCTTCTTACTACGCGCTTATACTCACACAAATTGGTCGATCTTTTTCAATTAATTTCTCAATAATTATTACAAAAATCACAAAATGGTAAAGGACTTTTCTGTTCCGTTTACTGTGCTCTATCCGCTCAAGAGCGTTGGCACAATCTTTACTAGACGCTCTGTATATACAGGGTGTAACTGAAAAAATATATATGAAGCGCACTATCAGATATAAAACAACAATCCAATTGGGAAAGTCCTGAACCATTTTTTGATCTGAGTTTTCTTTTCGTTGTTATACAATGAGTTATACATTGTTATAATGTTAGCTAATCAGCGCGTGTCTATACAGCGGAAAGCCCTCTCGCTACTTCGACCTCCGCCGTACATTCCCCGCTTTCCGCTGTAAACAGATGCTGATTAGCTTACTTTAACATCGTATAACAACGAAAAGAAAGCTCAAAAAATGGTTCAGGACTTTTCGATTTGGATTGTTGTCCTGTATCTGTATGATGGTGTGCACCATATATGTTTTTTCAGTTACACCTTGTATATTGTTACGTCCCTGATAGTGCTCGCGATCGTTCTTCAAGTTGGCAGAAATACTGAAAGGAAGATCTCGTTGTCATGGGGTTGTTGTAAAAACAACGGCGGACATCTTGTTAGAAGAGCCGCCATCAGAGTCTCGCGACATAGGTCGTTCCATGCGGACGTATCTGTCATTACGATTACCGATATTCTCTGTTCTATGTTCTGTGTATAGTAAAGTTCTATGTTGTTATTAAAGTTCCTTTTGTTCCTTTTTAAAGAGTATTCTTTATTACGTCGTAGTGGGCTCGTCCGGGAAGATAATGATGCAGAATTTTTCTTAAATAAATTCGGACGCCTTTATCATAATGAGAGCAGTGCAGAATTCACAGTCTAATACGGGAGTGACAACGCGAAAGAGGATGCGTGCTGCAACCCCTCTTCGTACTGCGACTTCTGAACTTTCGGCGACGGCAATAACTCTCCAAGTGGCGATTCAAACGATTCGTCAATTGCGAGCAACAACAACGAGCTGAGTTTGACACACTCCTGCGCCAACGAGATGAGGAAATCCGTCGAATAAGAGAGAATCTACGGCAGCGGAATAACAAGTTAACAAGGAAAGGTAGGTAACCCGGAAATTCAGAAAATTCCGAAACTTTGTGTGCAAGTAAAGTAGTTCATCCGTAACACAAAACTATTTTTTGTTCGTGCAAAATTAAGGTTTGAGGGGGTGAAATCACCCCTTAAAAAAAATATGGACCCTTTTTTGCGAAATGACTGCCAAACGGTGAGAGGTAATAAAAAAAAGTTTAAACAAAAGTTGCATCTTTTTTTATGTCTACAAAGCTGCGTATAGATAAATATCGAAAAATTTATGTTTTCTAAGTTACCCCCACCACAAACCCTTAAAATTGAGTTTTTGTATTTTGTAAATTTATCCAAAAATACTTTTTCATAACCTCTTTCCATACATCATAATAAGTTTGTGTCCTATTTAAAAAAAAAGAAAATTATCGAATTTTTGAATTCTGTTTTAGCAGTTTTAATTATTAAAATGGTTTTATAAAGCGATATTTAAATTATTTAAATCATTATTAATATAAATTTCAGACAACTTTTAATTATTTAAGCAAGTCAGTATGTACTTACAACTACATAAAAAATATAACTAATTAAAACTAATTAGTGACGTATATGAATCATAATAAGAGCAACCTATACAGCACGGATCATTGCAATTATATTGCAGCAATATTGCAATGTTGCAAATTGCAATGCAACATTACAAAGACATTGCAGAAATATATTAAATGACGCAGAGTCATATTAATGCGCCGATAACCTTGTCGAACTTTCCGATTTACGTAATGCGGACAAGTTTGATTATTTTGTAAACCACACAAAAAATAAGATAAGGATAGTGTTTTGTGGGGCATAGATTGGACTGCTATCGCAAAGGAATAAAATGATGATAAGTTTATGTAATCGCGTCTTTTGATTTGTAACGATGCATCTCCCATCGTTACCCGGCAGTTGACCAGCCGGAAGTCTGCCGCCTGGCGAACACCAGCCGGGCAGAGGCAGAGGCGCTTAGCGCCCTTTTTAATACTCGTTACGAGATGTATCTAAGATCACCATACAGCCGTTATACGGCTGTCGTTACGGCCCGAACTGCTACCGACAACCGCTGAGCGCTTCCGGAAAGCATCGAGCGCTCAACCGCCGAAACGTCGCGTCCTTTTTCCGCCGAAGGATAGCGGCGCGTTAACCGTTAATTACCGTACCCGAAAACAACGCGTCGTTACCCCCACCAGAAAGAAACGACGCGGTTACCGTTATACTCGCGGTATAAAAAGACTGCCGAAATCCATCTCAGTACCAGACCGATACTAGAAGCCTCTCGAGCCGTACGCTCGAGATACTCCGAAATATCCGATCCTTTATACTTCGCAGAAACGATGGAACGTGGCGTTGACGAGTTCGCAGCCTCCACCGAGACTTCTCGACTTCCGCGCCGTCTACGAATCCTCGCCAGCCTCCGACCGACTCGACGAGAGCGGAGTGTTCGCCGCTCTCTTAGATCTACGGTCTAACTCCCGACCGCTCTAGCCAGACAGACCGTGGGTTTGCGAGTTCGCCGCCCCGTCGAGATTTCTCGACTCCAACCAGCTATCCTTAAGTCCGCGTGCGAAATAGGGACGGAGAGTTCTGCACCCTATCGGGGATACTCGATTTCCGACCGCCTCCCCGAACATCTGGGAATACGCGACTAAAGCGCATCTAACACTGACGCATTAATAACCCACGGCTTTGCCGTCCGCGCAAATTAATTGCCGCGCCGAAATACCTGTCGCGCACTACATATACATAGTTGTAGAAAATTGTTAAATGTATTGATAAAAAAAATTTCCTAGAAAAATAATGGTATCAAAAAATTGCGCCAAATGAATAAAAATTTATGCTATAAAATTTATTTTTTTTATTATTATTTTAATAAAAACATTTTAGTAGATAATATAGTATAGATCATTTATTCATTCCCCTTGGGGTTTTGAAGGCGTTTTTCAGGAACGTACCCAAACCTTTACAGTCCTCCTCATATACATCGTCATATACATTTTCATATCCTTTACCTGACCTGGTCCTTTGTGACCTTACAGACTTTCCACTCTTCCCTTCCTCGTCCCACCATCTTCTTCCTACTTTCCCCTCTCCCCGTCTTCCCTTCTCTCCCCCCTCCCCTATCTTCCCTCTTCTCTCTCTTCTCTCCTTCCCGTTACCTCTTTCCTTTTTCCCCTTCTCTCCTTTTCCTCTCACTTCTTCCACCAGATCTCCTTCCTCTCGTCCCATATCCATTCTCTCCCTTCCATCCAGATCCTTTTGTTGCCTACTACCACGCTTCTTCCGTACCCTCTTTCCATCTTCGCTTTTTTCCACCATTCTCCATTTCCTCTCTCCTCTCTTCCTCTTCCTCCTCGCTCTCCTCCTTTGTCGCCTCCCTTACTCCTTCTACTTCTTCTCTTTTTCCTTTGTTCGGTCCCTACGAGATGGGGTGATATTCTTCTTTCTCTCCTCTTCCTGCTCTTCTTCGCTTTCCTCTGTAGTCGCTGTTGACCTTTTACCCTCTTCTTTCCTTCCTCTCTCCCTCTTTTCTCTCCATAGTCTTCCTACAGTCTCTCCTCTCCTTTCGTTTTCTTCTCCTCTTCTCACCTTTTCACATCCTTACTTCTTCCGCCTCTCTGCACTTTAACCTATTAAGCTCTACTCCCGCGTGACTCTCCTCTTCTCTCTCTTTCCATTTTCTCTCTTTTTCCTCCATCTTCCTAACCTCCAAACCACTCCAACCTTTGCATCCTTCCTCTACAATAATTCACGTTCTTTGATATTTGAAACTTTCATGCTATACATGAATATATTAGGTTTGGCTCCTGGGTTTGAGCCGTTTAATATTTTCTAAACAATTCAATATCTGAATTTCCTATGTTGGGATTGCATCAGAAATTGAACTGATAGAAAATAATTACATTTTTAATTTCCTGCCAGTTGCTCTTTGCAAGCTTTATATAATTCTCATGACCAAATCTCAAATACAAGATGAACGCATCGCCCGCGCGTCGCATAGCGGTAAACAAACGAACTAGCGGCTGAATATTATTTTTTGTAAAATTTTTGGAATGTTGCGCACAATAATATTTCTCATGAAATATTAAATAAATAATAATTTTGGATATATGAAAACGTGCGCATCAAATTCAATTATTAATATTAAACGAAATTAATGTTAACAATTAATTGCCAGATAACACATGTATGTCCTCTGGAAATCCAAAGGACATCCAATATAATAGACAGGACAGATATCCTATAGACATCCAGGGGTCATCCAATGGACATTTATAGGACATTAATACTTATTATAATACTTAAGAGTTCTAAATTATATTAAATAGCCTACATAACTGAAAGTAATCATGTATGCGTATTAAATTTTCATAAAATATATTTATAATGATATCTTAAAACGTCCTACAAATGTCCTGAACCGTCCTGGACATATTCAGGATGATCCTGTGGATGTCTTGTGCTGTCTGGGTATATTTTAGCTATACGCCCTACTACTTCAATTATAATGCGGTTTATTAAATATATTTTTTTTTAATAACGGAAATAATACAATGAAAAAGTTTTATAATAAATTTGGTAAATATAGCGAATAGGGGACCCAGCACCAATGACCTCGACCTTGACATATGTTATCAAGGACATAATTCTGAGTAACTTTTTCTTCTAATTTAATCGTCGCTCGTTGCTTATTAAAAAGTTATTAACAAACAAAGTTTGAAATATACCAAAGTACAAGCACGGACAGGAAGCACGCGCGCGCGCACACACACACACACACACGGGGGGGTGCAA
>NW_021853494.1:22245-42230 GCF_003651465.1 Formica exsecta
TCGTTGTTTATTAAAAAGTTATTAACAAACAAAAATTTGTAAAAATCAAGATTTATACATAGTCTGACAATGAAAAACTGAATATTTAAGTTAGTTTACAGAAATAGTCCTACGTATACTACACATTTAAACTGAAATAAACACAAGTCCTTACATATATAGGTTGTTCAAAAATAAAATATAAGGTTAAATATAGCGAATAGGGGACCCAGCCCCAATGACCTTGACCTTGACATATGTTGTCAAGGACATAATTCTGAGTAACTTTTTCTTCTAATTTAATCGTCGCTTGTATACTTAAGGCATGCATACATTAAATCTAAAGTCATTTATAATTTTTTGTGTAATATAATAATCAAGAGAGCAATAATAATAATAACAAAATAAAAATAACACATCTCAAAAATAAATAATAATTTTATTAAAATAAAAACTTATAAAATTGTGGGCAAAAACAGGCATATATATACGTATGTATATGTATGTGTATACATATTTTTACAGTCCTTGCATCATTGACGAAAGTATATAAGGACTTTTTTTTATCATTATTATCTTTTCATTCTTTAATGTGTAGCATTATTTTTTTTTTCTTATACAGTCTCTTTAATGATATAAGAATTGTGGATTTATTAAAAGTGCATTCCTAATAAAGAAAGAAAAATAGAAATAAAAATATAATCAACTATAACTTCGCATATACACAGAAAAGTAGTAAAATATAAATAAATGCTGAGAAAGTTTAGCATGCAGAGATACACTTTTACTTGCAAACATATAATTTTTATTAACTCCATGCAATGTGGTAGACATTTTTTTTAATCGAGAAGTAACAAAAGATTTAATAATTTTTTCTTTTAACGCATGACAATTTGGAATCGTGAAATCGATTGTGTTACATAGATTAATAAAGAAATTTGTTAAACTTAATTCTTGTTTTGAACAAACTTGAGTATAATAATCCCGGAAAATGTTTTCCATTTGTAAAAGAAAATAAAACGTTGTTTCATTTAAAAATAACAGTGTTTGTTCTTTAAAACATCTTGTTCGTGTCAAATCAGCATATGGAAATATAGTGGCATCAGTACTACCTACAGACACTAATACAGATATCACAGATGTTACCCTTTTTTTTTAATCTTAGAGATTATATAGCCTCCTAAATAATATAAAGAATTTAAAGCCATATTATTAAATATATAATCACAAGAATTAGTCAATTTTATTTGTCAATAGCAACACCTTTATTTTTGTTAGATGATCGATTCTTTTCAGACAATATGTCTAAAAACTGTGGAAAAAATTCTCTATCATCTTCTTCATAACTACTATGTTCAATATGTTTCATATATTGTGAAATTGTGATTAATTTAAGATTATTCTTGAATTGAACTGCATTTGGTATTACATTCCTTAGTCGAATAATAGAAAATACATTTTCTAAACAATCCTGCATGAATCGCGATGTGAGAACAAAGTCGAAACCCTCATTATCAAGTAAATACTTAGTTAATTGTATAATGGACATTGTAGAAATAATTATTCCAGTTTGAAATGGTTTCCACGATCCTGATTTACCCACTTTTATTACTTGAATAACATCTTCTAAAAAATTTATTGTTTCTTCAAATTTTTCTATATTTAATTTTCCCAAAGCAAGTTTCGGTGTTCTTGCATTCATAATTTTAAACCACTTAGAAATAAAATTTATAAACCAAGTAGTAGTTATTAGACTTGGGTCATCTATATCTTTTGCATAAATTTGTAGAGCAGAACCTACGGCGTGACTTAATACATTAGTCGCATTATTAACTTTCATTTTTTGAAAATGATTAGAGGGATCTAATAATTTTTCCTGTAATTTTGGAGCTAACGTCAAACCAAAACCAAGATTTTCCTGAGCTGAGCATAATTTATATAAATGAGATATATTTACTTTATCTGTTGGTAAATCATATTTGACAACTGTTTCCTTTGAAAGTATAAAGAACTCATTTCTTAATAATCCTGCATTTAAATTTTTGTATGCATGTGCAGTATCATGAAAAAAATAAAGATTGCTGTCTTTGTCATTCGGATGCATACAAGAATTTATTATTTTTGAATATTTTGAAGCTTTTATACCAAATGCTTTCCATAATCTCATATTTGCAGATCCCATATCTGAAGTGATACTATGAACACGTAATCCTATTTGTTCCACTTTTTTTATAATATCACAGACAATAGGTTTTATTTTTGCACCATCCACTGAATTACCAGTATAATAGTAAGCAACAACTTGCTTCCATCGACTCGCAATGCCTCTTATCATAAATACTAAAGCATGAGTGGCAGTACGTTTGTTATCTGAATGATCTGATAAATTAGCACATCCTAAGTATGTATTTGTCGATGCATCAAATACGTGATTAGGTGTTAGGCTTATTTCGTCCAAGACTAGCATACAATGTTTATCTAAACTACTTTGAAATGTTGAAACTTTAATACTAAGAAAATAAATAATTTCATGTAAAATAACGCTATTAAACTTAATACTTTGCAATCTTGTATTTAATGTACGTAACGAAGATAGAGGAACATAGCGAATCACTTCATTATAACCCGAGCTACCGCATGCAAATTTCAATTTCAATGTTTTCTGTATTGTTTCATTGCACCATAATGGGACTTTTTGGAATTCACCGGATAAAAGTTTTATTTGGCTCTCATCTAAAACTTTTTTTATACCTGCTGAAAATGCAGTTGTGAAGTGTATCGTTTTCTGTAAACGTTTTATTATCCGCTTTGCACTTAAGAGTTGTTTTGCATAGGAGAGCTTCTGTTTCAATAAATGTTTATATGAATGTTCTGTTTTAATTAAACGATGCTGCATTTCTTCAAGTTTCTTTTTACTTTTTAAGCAGTTCGAACAAGAATTGAAAGTTTCTTCCGATTGTGAAAGCTTTTTATCTTCTAATAGTATATCTTCAGTACTAATAATGTCCATATTATCATTATTATAACATTCATTTTCTATTAATTCAATTTCATTACTTTCAAACTTTTTTTCCGATTGTGAAAGCTTTTTATCTTCTAATAGTGTATCTTCAGTACTAATAATATCCATATTATCATTATTATAACATTCATTTTCTATTAATTCAATTTCATTACTTTCAAACTTTTCAGAATTTTTTGTGATTAGTTTATTTTTGTTTTGGATAGGTTCATTAAATACTCTATATTTTCAATATTCGCAACTATTGGTCCTTCTGAAACTCAAGAATACTTTCTATAAAATTACATTCAACAATAGGTATAAAATAATATTTTTTAGTTTCGAATTTCTTTGTTTATCACTATCACAACTATTTCTTCGGTGTCCTAACTCTTACTTGAGGAACTCTAGTGTCTACTATTTCGCCGTGCCTAAGCGCGCGAAATCTCAGCCTTGCCATTCGTAAAATATAATCGCTTTCTGTTTAAAAACTATTATAGCCTCGACATCTTTGTATTAAAATTTTCGTCTTGAAATGTTCTAAGGAATCTACTATTAAAAGGAAGTTAGGTAGTTTTAGGACACCCTGTATATGTGTATATACTATAGAATTTCGATTGCACATAGAGAGAGCTATGTTTCGAAGTAAAAGATTCGAGTATATTTCATAAACTTTCAGTTACATTTTGATACTCGTACCAATATCATTCGTTATTGTAATTGTTCATTGTTCGTAATTTGTTTCATTCATAATTGTATAGTTTTTTATAATTACATTAAATACATGTTTTTTATAAATATTACTTATTTCAATAAAATAAAATCTAGTTATTGAATTAAACTGAGATTCATAAATATGTATTGAACTTGATCCCATCCCTAGTCAAGGTATTAACCATACGTATTTTTAGACGACGCGTACTCATAGTCGCTCTTATTCTAATTACAATTACAATTACAATTACATTTAAACAATTATCAATTAACAATTACGTAATTGTAATTTGTACACAATTACTTTTCGCAATTATCTCATGTAATTGTTTGCAATAATTAACGATTATAAAATGTAATTATTAATTGCATTAAGAATTACATTGTAATTGTAATTTGTAATTGTTAATTAAATTACATTTTTGCCAACTCTGATTACATCCCGCGTCTATCGTTGTGTCTCACCCTTTCACGAGCTTTGATCCCGACCGAGCACATCCGAACTCGCGAAAGCGGCCTGTTACAGATTCATATAAATATGCCCGAAGAAGTATTATTCCCAGTTTCATTTACGACAGTAATCAATCACCATTCTGTTGAAAAGTTTGTGATCATGGCGTGATAGAATTCTCTTTAAAATGACGTCGTTTAATGTTGCAAACGTAATAAACATGTTAGCGACTACGTTTCAAATTGCAAGTATAACACAGACACCTATAACATCATTTGATATTGAAGTGCATAATGAAATTCGTAACATTTTACAAAATTGTCAAGAAGTACGTTCGGTATCATTATTTAAACATGATTACGTGCTTGATTTTGCTGATCCATCAGGATCACATGGAGCACAAGTTGTAGAGTATATTACAGCTGCAGAAAAAGAAGAAGATGAAGACAGTTTTGAACCTGAAGAATGCATTGTTAATGATGAAGGTGGGACGATCGACTTTAGTTATAAGAGGAAAGCTGTGGAGTTTTGGAAAAGCGGAAAGAAGGCACGTCAAACTTTAACTAGTGTACAGGATAAATTTTGCAAGGTTAAATCCTTACAGCAGCTATACAGGTGGGAAGCGAGTATAGAGAAAGGTGGAACAAATGCAAATAAATTTGCATTTATTACAGAATATGTTCTGCAAAAGTTTGAAGAAGCTTGTGATAAAAGATTTATTGTTCATGACATGAATTTAAGATTATGGGCCTTGGAGGCAAAGGACCAAGTGGACCTACTTGAATTTAAGTCAAGTAAATGGTGGATTTGGAAATTCAAAAATGTGCACAGGATTGTTTCCCGCAAGATAACAACATTCAGGACGCGATTTACGTTTGAAGATATTGACAACCTAGAAGATATCGCAAAATCGTTTGTTTCAAACGTAAGGTCTAACATCCCAGCTATCGGAGTTGAAGAAATTTATAATGCAGACGAGAGTGGCTTCAATCTTAAAATACATTCTGGGCGAACATTGGCAAAATCAGGAGTGAAGACAGTTAAAGCAACGGTTCAATCGGTATCTTCTACGACACATAGTTACACTATAATGCCGATTATTTCGGCAAGCGGATGTCTTCTTTCACCACTGTACATAGTTTTAAAGGAGTCTACAGGAACATTTGGTCCGAGAGTGCAAGAAAGACTTTTCCGTCCAGTTAACATTTACATCCAAGCTTCAAAATCAGGAAAACTCATGTCTGAACATTTCAAAACTTGGTTCAATGAAGTATATCTACCGAATACTGGCCGTAAAAGCATGCTACTACTCGACTCGTGGATGGGACACTGTCCGAGCCAGCTAGAGCAGCTGATTCCACAAGACAAAGAAGTACAATTTTTACCATTCCAAAAAAACGACGGGCATCATTCAGCTTTTAGACGTGTTTGAATTCCGGATTTTGAAAAATTTCGTGCAAGCATTTTTGGATAATATAATTCTTCAAGAGAGAAATGTCAATTTGCACTACCGTAATGAAATAATTAAATTGCAATCACTAACCCACAATCAGTTTTCTTCGCCTAGATTTAAAAATCTTTTTCAGTATGCTTGGTTTAAAAGCGGATATGTAGCATTCCGGCGAATTTCAAAATCCTGTAAATTTCCGGTACTTGAAAAATGAAAAGCATATACCCAAATGTAGTATTTGTGGGGTGGCGGCTTTTATGCGTTACATGGCGAATATTTTAGTTTTAAACATTTCTATGAAGAATATCATTACTGTACCAATTACAATCCGTAATTTTTAATGTATCTGCCGTTTTGTAATGTAACTCTTGCAAAGTATAAACAATAAAGCATGTATAAAAAGTGAATGCAAATGTTTTATATATCAAGATTAATCAGGATTGATACGAATCGTCTTGCTTAAATAAATGAAAGATGATTAAAATTCATATAAATTATGATTTAAGGATGTTCTCTCTCTGGAGGTACCGAACCAGTCAAAAATCATGGAAATATTAAAAACACCGATATTAATCCTCCAGAGATCCAAAGAAAATAAAATGTATATAAATAGTTACGGCAAGTCTAATAGAATGTAAGAAACGTAGATTTAGTGACTGTAAATAACTGTTACTACTATCTTTTTCTTAAAGAAAATCTGGGCCAAAAAAGTTTTAAGAGTGAATTTGCCCTGAATTCAACTTAACAAAGTGAAATTTGTGAAAAATTATAAAATAAAGTAATTACTCTGAACTCGTAATTTCATGATCACCGATCACGAGCAATAATTTCACTGATTTTTTGCAATTTCTTTAAAACTATGTTGTAAATCGTTTAAAATCTTGTTGCCATATTTTTGTTTGTTGATAATCTACTTGTGTGTAAAATATCATTACATTGGTAGCATTTTTTAATGTTTTTTTTTTATACTTTTCTCTGTAACGCCATAAGATTACGTGTTAAAACCCGGATATTTAAAAATTGATAACTTTTTATTTAAATTGTGAATCGATCTGAAATTTGGCCTCGAACTTTGAAAGAGAATACAAAATATGACATTAAATTTTCATCAACTTCGTAGCATTGTGACAAACTATCCAGAACATTCTTAATTATTGTTACATCATTATATCGTTACAGGTTATCTTATCAATATATAATATACAGGGTGTCCTAGACAACCCGTACACCCCTTTTTTTCAAAAACTAAGCATTTTAGAGAAAAACGTTTTGAACAAAAATTGTATGGTTTTGAGGGGAACATAAGATGGTGTCATTGGTTTGACCTTGGATGGCATCGTTAAGGTCAAGTCAAGGACACCTTTAATTTCTTAAATGGAATTCCCTATTTTTTATTGCATATTCTTATAGCTTATCCCGAGAGCTTTCCAAAACACTATAATAAAGTATTTTTTTATTAAGTACTTTTTGAGTTATTCTATATTTTAATCTGACATATGTTGATATAAAAAATAAAATATCTCGTAAAATATTTAGTTTTCGATAATCTTACCGTAATACTTTTATGTACAGAATAATGAGACAAATCATACCCTGTATATTGGTAAGATAACCGGAATGACACTGAATGTCTTCCCGAAACGTACTTCACAGTACTCGACAAACTCTCCAAAATTTAATTTACTCAACTAACTTTAATAAAAAACACTGAATATTCTGTAATTTGTTACATGATCTTATACCGTCCTGAATGGAGGAAAAAAACTCATACTTCAAATGTATCGTTCTAATTTTAATTGAATCGACGAAAATGTATAAAACGCTGAATGCTATTTTTTAACGTATGTTAATTTATTATTATAATTTCTCGATGTCCATTATTTATTTTTTTATTTTTTTAACTAACTTGACAACATTATTTATTATTGTATTTGTTTATATATGCCGTATTTATTTGTATATTACTTTTATATTTCATCCCGATGTCCTTTTTTCTTTATTTATTATTTTAACCAATTTGACAATATTATTTATTACCGTATTTATTTATATGTGCCGTTATGATACCTTTAGAACAGTGCTTGGATTTAGTTGCACATTTCGGCCCGATTCCGTGGCTCACGCCTAGTGCCCCCCATTCACCGCTCATACGTTAGCGACGAGTCGCCAGATACGCGTAACTAAGGAGCGCGAGATTTTTTGTTATCTATAATTTTTGACTTTTTCACAGCGATGTCTATTATTTATTTAGTCATTTGTTTTTAAGTGATTCTATTACCGTAATGTCAACCTCTAATTGTTTGCGACGTTTGTTGTTACCGTTTGACAACCTTATTGTATCGTTAAAAACCGTAGTGTTAGGTTCTAATTAGATATCCCAGTTGATCTTCTCGTGCAATGTATCCGAACACTTTGGTATGCGTAAGTAGTTCAAAAAATTATTGCATGTGCGCTCTCTCTCACATCGTCAGCCTCATAAACCTTTTACATATTTATACATATTTACAGACATCTGGAAATGTGGCTTACAACTTTGCTGGTACATTTTGTCCTATCATCAGCACTAATGCGTCTAGATATACCGGTCTGTCTCGTTTGTGACGATGTTGAGAGATCTCTACACTTTTTATTCATTGATTATTAATTTTTTATTTATTTATGTATATTTATTTATTTTTAATAACTGACTCATATACTACGAACCGATTAGGAATATGCTATTTAAACCCGTGCATTGAGGAAGGCTCAAAGAAAGAACCGAAACGTCCGCTACCCACACATGTATGTTTTACATTGCATGTTTAAAATAAACTTGTATGCGCCCAAATAACTGCGCTTGGCTCATATTGCCAATTTTCATTCGTATTAGATTATTATCTATAGAGCCTTATACTTCTAATTTAAACTTGTTTAAGTAGTCAGAACTTTTTTTTACTAACCGGGCGACGGGAAAGGTCAATAACCTTGACCTCCTTAAAGGTCAAGGTGAACGTCAAGGTCAACGGGAAGTCATTCGAGATAGGGTGTGTAAAGGTAAACATTGACCAAATTACGTTTTATTTAGTAAACTGTTTTTGGGGTGATTACGATAATTACGGCCCCCTATTTCAAAGGTCGTTTCTGAAGACATTTTTGACGAGGAACACGGGAAAAATAGTAAACAAAATTTCCGACCAATAGTTTTCGAGATATATCACTTTAAAGTATTGGACATGATAATAAAACTTTATAAAAACGGACTCAACGATGTTGACCTTGACGTATGTTGTCAAGAACATGATCCTGAGTAACTTTTCCTTATAACTTAATCGGCGGTCTCTTATAATTTTTGAGATATTTAAAGTTAAAGTTTAATTCAAAACGAAAATTTGGTTTGGGTTATATAACGTGGGTTGGAGATGGGTTGAGTTAGATTAGTTTTTCTTGGGGAGGGGGTGCAGGGAGAGGGGCGACACCTCTCTTCCGCCCACGCGTACGATTTTTCTAGATATAAATAAATAAATGTGTTAAAAAGATATTTTATAAAACATACATAGTGTTTGAAAATTATATATAATTATATGTAAACAAAAATTAAACAAAAATTAAAATAAATAAAAAATTAAACAAATTTTAACAAAAAAATGTCTATAATATGTTGATTACTTTCGAAAACTGAATATAAGCATCTACTAATAGTAAGAGCAATGAGAATTTTATGTTTATGTTCAAAAAACGTAAACAACGCAAGACATTGGTAGTACATACGATTCTAAGCTACACATGGAAGATACTCGCGACAGTGATCTTCACAACATATGTCAAGGTCAAGGTCATTGGGTCCGTTTTGTAACGTTTTATTATCATGACCAATACTTTAAAGTGATATATCTCGAAAACTATTGGTCGGAAAATTTTTTTACTATTTTTCTCGTGTTTCTCTTCAAAAATGCTTTCAGAAACGACCTTTCAAATAGGGGGCCGTAGTTATCGTAATCGTGCCAAATAAAATTATACTCTCGCACGAGATATAACAATCGTGCTATAAAAAGAGGCAATGTCCACAGAAAAATGAATAAATTGTTAAACAGATAAAAATATTGAGAACAAGATTGTAGCAGGAAAGCTAGAAAGAAAATAACCATTTTGAGCATCATTTTTTTGAAAATATTAAAAGAATTTTTGAGATATTTAAAGTTAAAGTTTAATTCGAAACGAAAATTTGGTTTGGGTTATATAACGTGGGTTGGAGATGGGTTGAGTTAGATTAGTTTTTCTCGGGGTGGTGGTGCAGAGAGAAGGGCGACGCCTCTCTTCCGCCCACGCGTACAATTTTTCTAGATATAAATAAATAAATGTGTTAAAAAGATATTTTATAAAACATACATAGTGTTTGAAAATTATATATAATTATATGTAAACAAAAATTAAACATGTTTTTGTTAATAACTTTTTAATAAACGACGAGCGACGCTTAAAACTTTTTGGAGGATACTCAGGACAGTGACCTTGACAATATATGTCAAGGTCAAGGTTATTGGGGCTGGTCCCCTTTTCGGTATATTTACCTTAAAATGCATTTTATTTTTATTAACGGAAACCTGATTTTTAAAATAAGTACAATTTTGAATAGTATATCACAAATTACACTATTATAGAGTTTATTAAGTGTGTTATATACTATAATATCAAATCATATTGTTGGTGTTAAGTGTGATTAGAATTCTTTTGATTTGCAAAGTATGTCTTACAGGATGTATCATTTGAAAAAAAATTTTTTGCGAACCTAAGCCCATAAAACAAACTTACACCAAAGCAAAGTATAAAAACTTGGCGACGAGACGGTCATTTATTTCAGCGACTCGTATGCTCGTATTTACATATGACAAATTGCTCGTAATATTTTCGTCAATACTCATATCGATGTCTATTATCGATGTTTATTTCGTTGTTTCGCGATGCGCGGAACATATTATTAAATCTTTTATGCACCGACAATCACAATAACTGATTCATATATTTATGGATACAGATCAAAATTAATATGATAACATCCATGGATATGATACATATCCATGCAAAATTAATTATTCTATTCATCCACGATAACACATCAAAAATTCTGATCATATTTTTTGCAATTATATAATTTTATTAAATATTAAAATTGTAATATTCATCATTATGTAATATTAATAATTATTTTCAAGCGCGCAAATTTTGTATGTGTGTGTGTGTGTGTGTAATATATATTTTTCGTATCATATTTATATACGATATATTCCAAGCATCCATCATTCATTAAATTTACAAAGATCTATTGTATTTGGTATTGTTAATATATTAGTACGATTTTAACACAGCCAGCAATATTTTCAATATTCATACCGATGCTATCGATCACGCAAGAGTGGTCTTAAATGATAAATATTGTTATGCCTCCGGAGAGGCACGGTAGTTAGGATCGTTTGCCGGAAGGAATTTGAGAATTCGGGCTCCGCCCGAGTAGTTCACTGAATTTATTATAATTAAAAATGACACTTTCGTATTCTGAATAAATGTATATATAACTATTTTATTCGTACTTGGTTTAATTACAAAGTCTTCGCACGTCAATATCTCTAAAATACTATATATCTATTAATTCGTGTATAGCCTTTTCGGGCTATAACAATATCATCTCTGTCGCAATCGCATTTGCACGTAACACACGGCATTAGACACATTTCCATGGTATTTCCATTCGAATGATTCTTACAGCAACAATGCGATTTCCGTAAAGAATCGGACCACGGTCAACTGATTCGCTTTCACAGTGCTCGCATGCAATACTAGTTTTATTCTTACGGGATCTACGACGCGAGTATCGAACGGATAAATGCCCGGCGTATTCCTATGAAGTATCACATCACGAAGCATGGAATAAAATCGGCAAAACAAAAGATCGTGGTTGCAGGTGTCGATCGTACCGATGTACATACATGGGTACATTCAACGCACAACGGAGAAAAGGGCGCATTCTTGCATCCACGATTGCGATCTGCAACGATATGACAGATTCCCGTAGGTTATATAGAAAGAGAGAGAGAGAGAGAGAGAGAGAGAGAGAGAGAGGGAGAGAGAGTGAGAGAGGGAGGGGGAGAGAGAGAGAGAGAGAATTATGATATATTAAAAACAATTTATATTTTTCGGTTAAAAGAGAGATACATCGATGCATTTTGCGATACTAAATGCTAAATGTAAAGAATAACAAAATGGCGAAAAATTAATTTTGTCTTTATTGGAACTCATTAAAGTCTACCACATAATGTCCCGTATTAATACAGTTATCGATATTTTTATATCAAACTAAGATTCAATTCCAACATATAATTATATATTTAAATTCAAATCTAATTCGAGTCCTGCAATCTAGAAAAAATTTCGAATTTTAATAAATTATCTTTTGCAATATCTTGATGAAACATTAAGAATTATACATAAATATATAAGGATGCATTACTTTTAAATTTAAATTCCTCGGATGAAGTTTTTGAAAAAATGTGTTATACTCTCATTTTCTCAAATGTATCAGTATACATATGTATATCTTGTATTCGATTTTAATATCGTATATCTTGAAACTTATAAGAAATTTTCTGCACTTTGGCTTATTTAATTTATAAGATATAATAAATATGTCACACACATATAGTGCATTAAAAGTTTTCCAACGAGTATTAAGCAGAAGATAACATAGAAATGCAGTAAGCATTACCTTGTTTAAAAGAAAAACATTTTTCACAAATATATGAGTCAATAGGTTAACAAGATGATATTATGAGCCCATAAAGACTTCACACTTTTTAAATTCTCTCTTATGCATACACACATATCCTTAAAAGCAATTACACACACACACAGATATATACACACATATACACAAGTATTGCAATGATATTGTCGTACATATGTAAGATAATTTTTGTATTTATTAAATATTAGAAGGCACAAGAGAAATGACATAATCAGTCTTATTTATTATGACTCACCAGTTGGACAGTTAATCAACTGTAAGATGAGTGGTCTCCTTGTCACAATGCCTGAACCTCTGGGCAAGAAATCTCTGGAAGAGAAGCATTCATTGTTATGATTGGTCATGATTAAAATTTATATTTTTTTCACAAAAAAATATATGTAATGTGCGGCTAAGTGCTGCTTGAGAACAACGATGAATTAATCGCAATTAATTATTTTAAAGGATAAAATAATATATGTATATAAGCCTAAAATACGGATAGTAATTATTTATTTCATAATATTTTCATTCTCTCTGACAAAAATATACAATACTTGTCTTGTTATCTCAGAAATGATTTGCAATACATATTTCTGCTCCAATAAGTTTTTAATTTCTAGATTCTTTATTATAAATTGGTATTAACAAATTTATATCAGAATTCTTTACATATACACTATAATTTGACAATAACATATAACAAATTAATTTTGCATCATAAAAGTATCTCAAGAATCATTACAAAAATAATCATTATTATAATTTTTATATAAAATATAAAAATATATTTTACTTTTGGCAAATACCAGGAGGATATTAAATATAGATATATAAAATAGAATCAAATATAACGAATAAATAATTTCATCAGATTAAAAAAAAACATTAATTCTTAAATTATTTAATTCTAATTGTTTTAGCGTTTCTACTAAATTTTGTCTTAAATAAACATTTTATATATGTATATATATTGTAATTGTGAATTTTTCGTTTAATCGGAACGTTAAAATGTGGAAACAAGAAATTATAAGGGTGTGAAACCGTCGGTTTAGCGCATGAACGAATGCTCTTTTAAAGTGCTCTAGTGACGAGAAAACATTGACAGGTCGTCTTGGGGGCGTTCTGACGTCGCAAATTCATGCCTGCCCCGTCCGTGTTCATCCATGCTTCACAAAGAGAGAATGATGCATGAGGTGACAATTGTCAAACGATCCTCTTCCTCATCGTCGTTGTCAAACTTTAATATTAATCGAACGACAACGATGTCAATAGGTCGGAAAGTCCCGCGTGTTTTGCCATGCTTAGAACTTACATATCGATCAAGACGTCGGCGCAAAAGAAATCGAAGCAAAAGATCCGTTTTTTGATTCGTTACACTTTTTTACATTCGAAATACAACTAGATATATTTAAAATTTGAAAAAAAAAAAAGAGAAAAAAAATGCCAAAGTGTGTAATTGTAAAGGAAACAGACTTGGAGGAAGGAAAAACACAACCGGTGGCAACGATGTTCATTGATCGTCTTCAGTCGTTTTTATCTACGAAATGATGAGATAAGCACGAGAGAGATGGTGCTCCGATCTCTCTTATCGTCCGTACAAAAAAATTTCGTGCACACGTTTATTCCTGTTATAAGTTCCATTGACCAAGAGTCTGCGAAGGAAGGAGGATACTCAGGAACTATGAGGGGAGAAATATACGTTAAAATGTTAGCTTTTGCGATACTCACTTGCCGATGAAGTTCTCGAGCACGGAGCTCTTGCCCGTGCTCTGGCCACCCACCACTGCGATCTGCGGCAGCTCGAGTTGTATATGCACGCCGAGCTGCGTGAACGCATCCTGCAGCTTGTTCACGATCGGGATCAATTGTTTCATATCCGTGTTGCCCGCTATCCTGCCGTCGAAGTTGTGTAAGCCGCGTTATTGCACTGCTCGGTCGTACACGCACGCTAGTAATCATTTATTTCATGATATTTTCATTCTCTCTGATAAAAATATACATACTTGTCTTGTTATCTATGTTATCTATGGTATCTATGTTATCTCAGAAATGATTTGCAATATATAATTTTCCAATAAGTTTTTAATTTCTGGGTTCTTTATTATAAATTGGTATTAACAAGTTTAATCAGTGTTCTTGCATATACAATATCATTTGATAATAATATATAACAAATTAATTTTGCATCATAAAAGTATCTCAAGAATCATTATAAAAATAATAATTATAATTTTTATATAGAATATAAAAATATATTTTACTTTTGGCAAATACTAGGAGGATATTAAATATAGACATATAAAATAGGATTAAATGTAACAAATAAATAATTTTATCAGATTAAAAAAAAACTAATTCTTAAATTATTTAATTCTAATTGTTTTAGTGTTTCTACTAACAAGGGAACCTCGCGAACCCGAAAATTCTGATTTTGATGAAACTTTATAGACATGTAAAAGGGGTCAATAAATGAATTTAGAAATTTTTAGTTGCTGCCCAAAAACGGTTCTAAGGGATGAAAGTACCCCGCATATGTAGAGCGGCTTTTTGCTTTTCTTGATATATCTCGAAAACTATTCGAAATATCAAAAAATGTTTTATACAAAAATTTTATGGTAAAAGCAGCTCTATTTAACCACATTAATAAAAATTTGAAAAAATTATTTTTTTCAAAGATTTCTAAATTTTTCTTAAAAATTATTTTTTCAAATTTCTATTAATATAGTTAAATAGAATTGTTTTTATCACAAAACTTTTGTATAAAACATTTTCTAATATCTTGAACAGTTTTCGAAATATATTGAAAAAGGCAAAAAGCCATTAGACACATAAAGGGTGATTCCACTCTTCAAAATCGCTTTTGGGCAGCAATGAAAAATTTCTAAATTTATATATTTACCCCCTCTACATGTGTGTAAAGTTTTATCAAAATTAAGATTTGTTCGCAAAGTTCCATTTGCAAATAACTCTTGTAATTTACAGCTCAATAATAAAGATATAAGATATACATATATAAAAAATGACAGCGTCCGATAAAATTATTGCGAGAAGAATTTATTTATTTATTTACTTCCCTACTTACGCGTATTCGTAATAGAAGTCTTGATTATTTTACTTGATTGAACATGTTTCTCCATTCTTTAACTTATGAAAGATTGTATCATCAAATTTTTTTAATATGGAGAATTACTTTGAAATATTTCTGCATTGCAGTGCAACGTAACGCGAAAAAGCATCGAAATGCAACGATATAAATATATTGCGTTTTATATCTCATGTTGTATATTTATATCATGTACATATCGTTCATTTATGCATAACTCTAACGCAAAGTAGTCACGTTGCACCGCAACGTGAGAATATTTTGAAATAATTTTTCTTATTTATAAAATGTTATATAAGGAAGATGTAAATAAGATTAACCAGTTCACTGGTAGACCCGAGATCAACATTTTATGTCAAAACTGGTAAGAGTAAATAATTTCGTATTAGTCATCGACCCGAAAAACGTGGGTGTATCAAGTTTAATGCAAATCCGTTGAAAATTGGCAGAGTTTCTCATGGTGCCCATATATGAATCATTACCAGTTTCGCCACTTTTTTTTCGCCCATATATAAGTCATTACCAGCAAACTGGTTAAGAATGATATAAATAAGATTATAAGACTCTATATAAATCGGAAATATTGCGCGCAGTTTTAGTATAAAGTGTAACCAACAAATTTAACGATTCATTCAAGTGTAAGATTGTCAGAGTTTTAATTTTTGGAAAAAGTGTCTGCATCTTTAATTTAAGCGAAATGTTACATGTGAATCCTGCAAATATTCTTAATATGTTTATTATTCCATTCCAAATTTCAAATATTCCACAAACACAAATAAATGATAAAGAAATCGAATTACATGATACTAGAAGGATATTATAGAAAATTCAATGGATGACATATCATTTGCAATGCAGACCGATACTACGTTAGAATTTGAGAATTATTGGGGCTCAAATATATTCGAAGCACAATTTGTCGCAGTTGATAAAATAGAAAAACTCGAAGAAAATGATGAAGATGAGGGAGAAAGTAGTTGTACATTGAAAGAAAGCGAAATTATAAATAATTACTATAAAAAAAAAGCTGTTGAATTCTGGAAAATGGAAAAAGGGTCGTTACACTTTATTAACAGTACAATATCGCTTAAAGATATAATTTCACATGCCGCTAAAATGAGAGATTGAAGCGACAGATTTGTTGCTCGTAATCCAGCGGCTATGATTTTGTAGTTTGAACAGGTTCAACTACAAAACATTACCACTCAAACACTGTGTGAAACGCTGATGCTGCCGTGTTGATCATGTGTACCGAAGACACATAACCTTGCAGAATAAGGCCCTGCGCATAAAAGAGAAAATATTAGGAATAGGAATAAATATTAAATATCAGGAAAAGCAATTTGGAATTATTTTACTTCAAACAAGGGAACGAAATGGATTAATTATTTCTAATTTTTAATTTATTATGCGTTAATCCATTCCGTTCCCTTGTTTGAAGTAAAATAATTCCAAATTGCTTTTTCTAATATTTAATATTTACTCCTATTCCTAATATTTTCTCTATTGTGCGCAATGCCTAACTAAAGAATATTAAAAATGAATCATAAAAAGTAAAAATAAATCATTATAAATAATTATAAATAATTCATGCATCTTGCACTTTCTAACTTTACATATGGTAAAAGTAGCTTTATAGAGTCCATGCTCATTATGATTTTGAAACAGTAGTGCAACCCAAATTTTTTTTTTAGAATAACGTTTCTTTTGTGTTGACATGTCAAAAGTATTATAATAACAGCAAAAATTATATCATTTTGAAATTCGATTTCACGTTTTCGAATCATTCGATTACAATTCAATATCCAATTATAATATTTATTTTTTTTGGAAGCCATACCATAATTATTTACAACACGTTAATATTGAAAGTGCTAATAAAACACAAAAAACGCGGAATCTGTCTCAACTTTTAATTTCGTCGCTTTTATCCTTTTTTATGTATAAAGGTTACCGCTGTAGTAATTCAGCGACAAAAGTCGTCACGACCCTTTTTGTCGCTCAAACGATCAATTTCAGCTCGTGAAAATGCACCTTTAGAAAGGTAAAGTCCCTACCGCAGTTGTATCGATGGGAACTCTCCCTATAAAAAGGTGGTACTCATAGAAAAAAACTGGGTAAATATAGCGAATAGGGGACCCAGCCCCAATGACCTTTACCTTGACATATGTTGTCAAGGACATAATTCTGAGTAACTTTTTCTTCTAATTTAATCGTCGCTCGTGGCTTATTAAAAAGTTATTAACAAAAAAAGTTTGAAATATACCAAAGTACATGCACGGACATAAAGCACGCGCGCGCGCGTGCACACACTTGCACCCCCTCCGTGTGTGTGTGTGTGTTCATGCTTCCTGTCCACGCATGTACTTTGGTATATTTCAAACTTTTTTTGTTAATAACTTTTTAATAAGCAACGAGCGACGATTAAATTAGAAGAAAAAGTTACTCAGAATTATGTCCTTGATAACATATGTCAAAGTCAAGGTCATTGGGGCTGGGTCCCCTATTCGCTATATTTACCAAAAACTATTACAAATTTCTGAACATGTCTAGAAAAAATTTGAAGACGCTAACGACCAAAACAGAATTATTCATGATTTAATTTTGCGACAATGGGCGCTAGAAGTAAAAGATGATATTAATTTTCCTCATTTTAAAGCAGAATCAACGTGGATATTAAATTTTAAAAGAAAGCACGGCATAGTGTCAAGAAAAATAACAAAATTTATAAATCGTTCATCAAAGACAAATCAAATTGACGCTACAGAATTCGTTCGTTGGGACGCCGATTCTTTCAGGTAAAAACCCGAGGGGAATTCCAGGAAACGTTAGAGGAGGAAATCCTTGTCCATTTACCAACTTACAACTGTCAGGTACCCGGGCGGAAGGGCGCAGGTAGCCCTACACTGCCGTAACTATCGGTTTTGCATAGTGGGTACCCGGGTATCCCGGGTATTGAACGAAAGGGTGAAATCCGGATATTGACAAGAGGGTTAAACGAAACTTCGCGGACCCGAAAATTTTTATTTTGATGAAACTTTACACACATGTAGAAGGGTTAAATATATAAATTTAGAAATTTTCAGTTGCCGCCCAAAAGCGATTTTGAAGAGTGAAATCATCCCTTATGTATCTAACGGTTTTTTGTTTTTCTTGATATATTTTGAAAATTATTCAAGATATCAAAAAAGGTTTTATACAAAAGTTTCATGGTAAAAACAACTCTATTTAATTACATTATTAAAAATTTGAAAAAAGAATTTTTTTAAAAGAATTTTTCAGAGATCTTTTAAAAAAAATAATTTTTTTAAATTTTTATTAATTTGGTTAAATAGAGCTGCTTTTACCATAAAACTTTCATATAAAACATTTTTTGACATGTGAAATAGTTTTCGAGATATATCGAGAAAAGCAAAAAGCCGCTTTACATATGAGGGGTGCTTTCATCCCTTATGACTGTTTTTGAGCAGCAATTGAAAATTTCTAAATTCATCTATTGACCCCTTTTACATGTCTATACAGTTTCATCAAAATCAGAATTTTCGGGTTCGCGAGGTTCCCTTGTAAGTTTTGTCTCAAAATTAACATTTTATATGTGTATATATGTATATTGTAATTGTGAATTGTTCGCTTAATCCCCAGACGGCACACAATATTTATTATAAATATTCATAAATATTTTTTACTATTTATTTTTTGAAATATTATATAAATATTTTGTACATATTTTGTATACAGGGTGTCTCACAACCTTAGTACAATATTTTAATAGTGTATTCTAAAGATAAAATAGAGTCAAAAATTCTAATACAAAAATTTTGAGGCTGCAATAGTTTTTGAGTTATAAGCGATCAATGTTTGCCAGTGATATCGCGCAGAGCTCGCGCGCTCAGATCCGTAACTACACATACATGCGAGACCGATCTGTCATCTGTTATTGATTTTACAAATCAGGTAATATTGATTTTTACTGCACAGCTGATTTTATTATTTCTCATGTGTATGAATAGCACGTACGGCGGTCAGCTGATACTAACGAACTATAAATGTTGTACGTAAAATATTGAATTTTTTCTTAAATAAGAATTTAAAAGATTGATTAATTATTATATTTAAATAGAAATATAAACTTATTATTTTCACGCATTTAAGAAACGAAGTTTATTTTTGTTTTGATCGTGCGGAGAAGTTTTGTGGAAATTAATTAATTTATTCTATCTGTCAGCAATAACAGATTACAGATCAGTACGTGTGTAAATGTAGTTACGAGCCTGAAGGCGCGAATTCTATGCAATATTATTGGCAAACTTTAATCACTTATAACTCAAAAGCTATTGTAATCTCGATATTTTTGTATTAATATTTTTTACTCCATTTTGCCTCTAGAATACGCTATTAAAATATTGTACGGAGATTGTGAGACACCCTGTATATACAGGATGTCCTAGACCACCCATATACCCCTTTTCTTTAAAAAACTAAGCATTTTAGAGAAAAACGTTTTGAACAAAAATTGTATGGTTTTGAGGG
>NW_021853494.1:52784-54106 GCF_003651465.1 Formica exsecta
TTTGAATTTTGTGGCGCTCTCTTCTGGTTTCAGAGATATGCGATTTTGAAGTATCATAATTTTCGCATTTATTTCTATGATCTTTTCACTATATCTTACTTGCGTGTTTATGTTTTGTTGTTTACATTTGCGTCACTATATGTCAGTATATTTTCGCTAAGAATTTCTTTTGTTTACATTTAGAGTTGTTTTTATGTTACTGCTAGTACGCTTCAGAATCGTATACCTGTTCAGTTCCGCTAGAAATTTCAAAAGAAATACAGCAATGATGTTTTACGAATTTCTATCCATTACTAAAGATAAAAATATTGCTTCACCACGTAAAGCGAGGTTCAATGCAAATCTATGTGTCTAGTTTTTTGATAGTAGAGCCTCCCCGCAGGGGGAGCGGAACATACTGTCTCCACGCATATACTTTTTAATGTGTAAATATAAAGTGGAAAGTTGTAAACCCCTGTGAAATCTTACTTCGCATGAAAAAGTATATGCGTGGAGACAGTATGTTCCGCTCCCCCTGCGGGGAGGCTCTACTATCAAAAAACTAGACACATAGATTTGCATTGAACCTCGCTTTACGTGGTGAAGCAATATTTTTATCTTTAGTAATGGATAGAAATTCGTAAAACATCATTGCTGTATTTCTTTTGAAATTTCTAGCGGAACTGAACAGGTATACGATTCTGAAGCGTACTAGCAGTAACATAAAAACAACTCTAAATGTAAACAAAAGAAATTCTTAGCGAAAATATACTGACAGTGACGCAAATGTAAACAAAAAAACATAAACACGCAAGTAAGATATAGTGAAAAGATCATAGAAATAAATACGAAAATTATGATACTTCAAAATCGCATATCTCTACATTTACCGCAGTACGTGTGTAAATGTAGTTACGAACCTGAGAGCGCAAATTCTACGCAATATTATTGGCAAGCTTTGATCACTTATAACACTTATAACATTGTAGTCTCGATATTTTTATATTAAGATTTTTTATTCCATTTTGCCTCTAAAATATGCTATTAAAATATTGTACGGAGGTTGTGAGACACCCTGTATATACATACACAGGATTGGGAAAAAGTCCCGGATCCTTGAAATATCTCAAAAGGAGTAAAATATAGAAAAAAATTTTAAATACAGAGGTAGTAGGGTTCAAACTGGGGCACTTGGTGGTAACCTTCATCTTGACTTAGGGATCAAATTTAGGGGTCATTTCAAGGTTAATTTGGAATTTTTAAATGGGAACTCTTATTTTTCATTATATATTCTTGTAGCTTATCTCGAGAGCTTTTCAAAACACTATAATAAAGTATTTTTT
>NW_021853494.1:54973-89693 GCF_003651465.1 Formica exsecta
GCCTAAGCAGCCCCCTCTTCTGCTCCCAATTAATAATACGATCTTCCACCGTCACCACGTGGTGGATCTAGTGGACAGATTACCAGCATTTACGCTGGCACAGATGTACACCGCAGAGAATATACTGACAGTGACGCAAATGTAAACAAAAAAACATAAACATACAAGTAAGATATAGTGAAAAGATCATAGAAATAAATGCGAAAATTATGATAATTCAAAATCACATATCTCTGAAACCAGAAAAGAGCGCCACAAAATTAAAAGTGCGTGTTACTTAGGAATGTGCCCTCTATAATATATGTAAAAATGAAGATGATCCATGAGGTGTAAGTTAATCTGAACATTTACCGATGACAGATCAGTACGTGTGTAAATGTAGTTACGAACCTGAGAGCGCAAATTCTACGCAATATTATTGGCAAGCTTTGATCACTTATAACTCAAAAACTATTGTAGTCTCGATATTTTTATATTAAGATTTTTTATTCCATTTTGCCTCTAAAATATGCTATTAAAATATTGTACGGAGGTTGTGAGACACCCTGTATATACATACACAGGATTGGGAAAAAGTCCCGGATCCTTGAAATATCTCAAAAGGAGTAAAATATAGAAAAAAATTTTAAATACAGAGGTAGTAGGGTTCAAACTGGGGCACTTGGTGGTAACCTTCATCTTGACTTAGGGATCAAATTTAGGGGTCATTTCAAGGTTAATTTGGAATTTTTAAATGGGAACTCTTATTTTTCATTATATATTCTTGTAGCTTATCTCGAGAGCTTTTCAAAACACTATAATAAGGTATTTTACAAGTTATTTTATATCTTAATCTGACATCTCTTGATATAAAAAATAAAATATCTCGTAAAATATTTAGTTTTCGATAATCTTACCGTAATACTTTTATGTATAGAATAATAAGACGAATCAATTGGTATAAAGAAAATAATTGTTTTTAAGAAAAAGTATGTACTTATTTACAATGTATTTTTTTTTACATTTGTTTCTTTTACTCTCAAGAAGAGTTATAAGAATATACAATAAAAAATAAGGGGTTTCATAAAAAATAAATATTTATAGTAATATTTTGTAAATATTTCTCAAATATTTGCTGGAAAGGTCAACTGCTTCATAGAATGCAAAATAGCACCCGACTGTACGTACTACGTACTAAAATAAAGCAAGTATGTCAGTACTGGAAATCTATACTTCACGTTACGTATATTATAGACTTTCAGTACTGGCAGTGAATTTTGGAAGACAGCTCAAGTCGACGTGGATCTTTTTCTCTAGAACTCAAAGTTTTTGAACACACACATGCACGCACGCACGCACGCACGCACGCGCGCACATACATAACATATTTATGATGAGGATCCATTTTACGTACCATCAAACAATTCATCTGATGAAAGTTTTGTTAAACCTGTGATAAATCAGGCAACAAATTCTGTTGCTAAACAAACTAATAGCTCAGCAAATACTTCTAGTCGATTACATATATCAACGTTAATAAATGTATCAGACAGAAGTGCCCAGGATGACGTTGGAAATCTCAAGGGGTTTCATTAAAAAAAATAAAGTTGATCTTGAAATGACCTTTAAATTTGACTCCAAGATCAAGGTCAAGATCACCATCAAGTCCCCACTTTGAACCCTATTACTTTTATATCTAACTTTAACTTTTTTTCTATATCTCACTTCTTCCGAGATATTTCAGGGGTCCGGGATTTTTTCACCATCCTATATATTAAGAGAAGAAATCATAAAACTTTATTCAATATATTATTAAAATATAAAAACATATTTATGATGAGGATCCATTTTACGTACCATCAAACAATTCATCTGATGAAAGTTTTGTTAAACCTGTGATAAATCAGGCAACAAATTCTGTTGCTAAACAAACTAATAGCTCAGCAAATACTTCTAGTCGATTACATATATCAACGTTAATAAATGTATCAGACAGAAGTGCCCAGGATGACGTTGGAAATCTCAATTAAGGTTAGACAAGAAGTTTATTTTTCATAACGCATTGAGTTGTTCGGTCTGCGTTTAAAATAAAATAGATATCTATAGATCTGTGCTCTGTCTCTTAATTGATCGCACTATTTAAAAAACTACATATAACGTGAATATATAATTAAAACGTGAGTATCTCGTGTACGCTTCTCACGCTTCAATATATATATACGCTTTTTGAATTTTTGCAGCCAATGCAACATAGCCTTGGGGGGAACTTGTAACCCCCTAAGGGCGCGTCCCCCGGGTGGCGGAGGGGGGAACGCTCGTCAAGCTTGCTTGAAGAGTAGGAGTGAAATAAAATAGCTCCCGCGGACCGATAGGTATTCGCCAACACGCCTGGCAAGCATGGCGTTTCAATGACAAAACCTTCTAATATCATAAAATGTCGAACTCGAAAACAGAACTAGCCCAGGCGAATAGAGCTGGAAGCTCGAAATCTCGCACTGACATATCAGTCTGCCTCATGGATTCTGGAGGAGGCACAATCTCGACTAATAGACAAAAATTGAGTACGAAACGTAAGCATACCGAGAGGACACTCTAAATTGCGTCGTATAACATTCGCATGATGAGACTTGAGGAACATCTTGTCAACCTCGAGAATGAACTAAAAAACGTCAAGTGGGACGTTTTCGGAATAAGCGAAACTAGGCGAAACTAGAGCGGTCACGATCATGAAATCTGGACATCTGCTCCTTCAAAGGAACTCTGACATAAATTCACACACTGGCGGCGTGGCTCTGCTAATTCACAACAAAATAAAACACCTCGTTACCAAAACCAGGGCTATATCGGACAGGATAATTTATGTAGTACTAAAGTTTAATAACAAATGCAGCATGCAAATAATACAGGCGTACGCACCAACTTCTACCTCGGCGGTTGAAGACATCGAACAATTTTACGAAGACCTGACAGCAGCAAAGATTGCGGACCAAGTATACCATTATAACTGGTGACTTTAATGCGATAATTGGATCAAGGACCCCGGCGGATTCACCTTACATCGGTGCCTTTGGTCTGAGCATGAGAAATCCACAAGGACAAGTGACGGATTTCCTTAGCAAAGAGAAAATCTTCTGTTTAAACATCTTCTTCAAAAAACATGCCAAAAGAAAGTGGACATGGAGAAGCCCAGATAACACTGTCAAAAACGAAATAGACTATGTACTAGCCACAGATAAGCGCATTTGTACGGATGTCAACCCTAAATCATTTTGACACTGGCAGCGACCATAGATTGGAGAGAGAAAAAGATCTTAGTAGATACTCAGCTCGAGAGGAAACGTCTTATGGATAAGACGGTCAGGCCAACATTAGTAGTGCTAAGAGGGAAAGAAGAAGAGTACAAGGGCCAACTCGAACAGAAACTACAATCAACCGAAAAGCTACAAGAACTATAACTGAATGCGCTGTCAACAAAAATTACGAGTAGCATCCGATTTACCGTGAGAGAAGTGTGCTCACTTCAGAGGCCTAAAAACCCGAAACTCATGTTAATCCAGATACTGAGAGACAAATTGAGGAAAGAAGAAGAACGAACAGGGACTCACCAAGATATAAAGAACTGAACAAGACCGTGGGGAAAGCGATTAGAAAAGATAAAAGAGCTTACAACACACAATTAAGGAAGCCATTGAAAATAACATGAACATGAAAGTCCTACGTTCCAAATTGTCAAAAGGGAAAGTAGTAATCCATAAGATGAAGAACGAGTTTGGAGAGGTTGTAACAGAGAAGGACAGAATCGCGGAGGTCATCGAAAATTTCTATCGAAGACTCTACAGCCAGTCAGTTCCAAATCCGAACCAGCAAGAACGACCGAGACAGATGGTCCTGAATGTGGGATCCGAGGATTTGCCAACCATTGACAAATCAGAATTGGAGGCCGCGTTGAAACAACTAAGAAACAACAGAGCACTAGGAGAAGACTCATAACTGGCGAGATGCTTAAGGTCGGAGGGAAAGCATTGGAAAAAGAACTCCTAGTGTTGCTGAACAGGTGTCTGGAGGAAAGAGTTCCTGACTCGTGGCAGAACGCAGAGGTTATCCTGCTCCTCAAGAAGGGCGACTGTACGAACATGGAAAATTATAGACCTATCAGTCTACTCTCAATCCTCTATAAGCTGCTGACCAAAATAATAACTAATCGCCTGAGCCAGAGACTCGATTTCTACCAACCCATCAAACAGGCGGGATTCAGAAGGGGTACAGCACGACTGACCATATCCAAATGGTGCGCACACTTATCGGAAAATGCACCGAGTGTAATGTCCCACTACATCTGGCCTTTATAGATTGCCATAAAGCTTTCGATTCAATGGGCAGTGCTCAAAGCGATGGACAAAGCACGTAATTGACTCAAGATATTCTAAGTCATCTACGAGCGGGCCACTTTGCATGTCAAAATGCAAGAAGATTGGGTCACTGGAAGAGTCCCTATCCGAACGGGCGTGAGACAGGGTGATACGAGTTCACTCAAACTTTTCACCCTGGCGCTAGAGGATGTGTTCGGGAGGCTAACATGGGATCAGAAAGACATCAATGTCGATGGGAAACCTCTTCCGTTTTGCGGATGACATCGTCCTCTTCAGCAGTGACACAGACGAGCTCGCAATGATGCTACAAGAATTCAGGGAGGCTTCCCGAGCAGTTAGTTTAAGAATGAACCTCCAGAAGACGAAAATCATGAGCCCTACCAATATACTCGTCACTATCGATAATCACACCCTCGAGGTAGTTGAAGAGTACGTGTATCTGGGACACAACATCAAGCTAGGAAAAAATAACCAGACGGCTGAGATCACCAGAAGGATCGGCCTGACGTGGGCGGCATTTGGTAGACTTAACTATATCCTCCGAGAACCGAAAATCCCAATTAACCTCAAACGAAAAGTTTATGACACGTGCATATTACCCGTCGCAACGTATGGGCTTGAAACAGTCACTCTCACAGTGAACAGCGCAAACCAACTCCGAATCTATCAGAGAGCAATGGAGCGAGCAATATTGAAAATCAACTTGAGGCAGTGCTCGGATTTAGTTGCACATTTCGGCCCAATTCCGTGGCTCACGCCTATTGCCCCCCACTCACCGCTCGTACGTTAGCGACGAGTCGCCAGATACGCGTAACTAAAGAGCGCCATGTTTTGTCTCAGGAGCGTCCGTATATAAGAATGCCCAAATATAATAATAAGACAATACTTTTCTATAAATAAAAGTTTTTCTTCAATATTTTATATTTCATTGATATAAAATATTGAAGAAAAACTTTTAATTATAAAAAAGTATTGTCTTATTATTATATTTGGGCATTCTTATATACGGACGCTCCTGAGACAAAACGTCGCGCTCCTTAGTTACGCGTATCCGTTGCTAACGCACGAGCGGTAATTGGGGGGGGGGCAATAGGCACGAGCCACGGAATCGGGCCGAAATGTGCAACTAAATCCGAGCACTGACTTGAGGGATAAAATCCGAAACGAGGAAATAAGGAGAAGAACAGGAGTTGCCGACGTGGTTGAACGAGTGGCTAGACAAAAGTGACAGGAGTGGTATCCGTTTGACCACGTTAATATTGACCACGGTCCCGATTAACCACGTTGAGATTGACCATGTTGCGATTGACCACGTTGATATTGACCACGGTCCCGATTGACCACGGTCCCGATTGACCACGGTCCCGATTGACCACGGTCCCGATTGACCACGGTCCCGATTGACCACGGTCCCGATTGACCACGGTCCCGATTGACCACGGTCCCGATTGACCACGGTCCCGATTGACCACGGTCCCGATTGACCACGGTCCCGATTGACCACGGTCCCGATTGACCACGGTCCCGATTGACCACGGTCCCGATTGACCACGGTCCCGATTGACCACGGTCCCGATTGACCACGGTCCCGATTGACCACGGTCCCGATTGACCACGGTCCCGATTGACCACGGTCCCGATTGACCACGGTCCCGATTGACCACGGTCCCGATTGACCACGGTCCCGATTGACCACGGTCCCGATTGACCACGGTCCCGATTGACCACGGTCCCGATTGACCACGGTCCCGATTGACCACGGTCCCGATTGACCACGGTCCCGATTGACCACGGTCCCGATTGACCACGGTCCCGATTGACCACGGTCCCGATTGACCACGGTCCCGATTGACCACGGTCCCGATTGACCACGGTCCCGATTGACCACGGTCCCGATTGACCACGGTCCCGATTGACCACGGTCCCGATTGACCACGGTCCCGATTGACCACGGTCCCGATTGACCACGGTCCCGATTGACCACGGTCCCGATTGACCACGGTCCCGATTGACCACGGTCCCGATTGACCACGGTCCCGATTGACCACGGTCCCGATTGACCACGGTCCCGATTGACCACGGTCCCGATTGACCACGGTCCCGATTGACCACGGTCCCGATTGACCACGGTCCCGATTGACCACGGTCCCGATTGACCACGGTCCCGATTGACCACGGTCCCGATTGACCACGGTCCCGATTGACCACGGTCCCGATTGACCACGGTCCCGATTGACCACGGTCCCGATTGACCACGGTCCCGATTGACCACGGTCCCGATTGACCACGGTCCCGATTGACCACGGTCCCGATTGACCACGGTCCCGATTGACCACGGTCCCGATTGACCACGGTCCCGATTGACCACGGTCCCGATCGGGACCGTGGTCAATATCAATGTGGTCAATCGGGTCCGTAGTCAATTTGAACCGTGGTCAATGGGGACCGTGGTCAATCGGAACCGTGGTAAATATCAACGTGGTCAATCGGGACTGTGGTCAATCGGGACTGTGGTGAATATCAACGTGGTCAATCGCAACGTGGTCAATCGCAACGTGGTCAATCTCAACGTGGTCAATCGGGACCGTGGTCAATATCAACGTAGTCAAACGGGACGCTCCCAAGTGACAGTGGGCGGGACATGTTGCGAGAAGCAACGTCAAATGAACCAAGGCCCTGATGCAATGGAGATCAAGAGAGTCCAAGAGAAGCGTTGGCCGACCACAGGCGAGATGGCGAGATGACATCCAACGCCACGCGGGGAAGAGGTGGATGCAGACCATCCAGGAGAGGATGACGTGGAAGGAAATGGAAGAGACCTATGTCCAGGAGTGGATATCTACAGGCTAAAGAAAAAGAAATGTAACATAGAAAAAAACCTTATTTAAGGACTGAATACTGATGATAAAGGAAAAGTGAAAGAATGTAAAACAATGCAGGTCATGCAGCTATAAAGGACAAACTCAAAATATAGTAATTTCACTTACTTAAACGAGTATAAACTTTTAAGACCAATACATATTGACATGTACATACAAATACTTGTAGAAATATATTATATGTATTACATGTTATATTTTTATACTCTTGTAATATTTATTGGTCATTTCAAATATCAAATTTTTAAAGATAATTGGCGAATGTTAATGTCAGAACATTTGCACTGTTTTGTATTGGTCTTGATTGATTTAGATTTATTTAGATCTTTGTAAAAACGAACTCTCTTTTAGTCTCTCTACTTCATTTTCCATGTTGTAAAAAATTACACATAGTTATAGTAGACCATTTCTTTAGATTAAAAGTATATTTATTTTTTTACTTTTATCTTTCACTAGGTATTGTGTTATATTATATAATATAATTTTAGATAATTTTTCGTATAACTGGCGTGGAAATATATTTGAATTATATGAAGATTTCGACTTATTCGAACCCACCACTGCAGAAGCTATAATTTCTAAACATTCCGATATACGTGAATGTGTTTCCACTAAAGGTATATTATTGTTTAAAAATAATTATAATAGTTATTATTACTTGTATGTAAATATATCTTAAGGGGTAACACCTATGTAGCGGTCTGTTTTCAACACCTAATTTTGAGAATTTTTGGGGGGAAGAGAAATGAATTATTCGAAAATTCATTTACGTGGGTTTATTACACATGTCTTGAGGAATACAGATTAATTTTTTCATGTGATTAATACACAAGATGGCGGCTGTAGCGACTCGAGAACGCAGGGCCTTTTTTTTTAAGCGGTTGGATAAATAAAGACCGCAAATCTAGATCTGGAACAAAAACCCAAAATTTTTCTTAATTTACATACCAAAAGCTAGAGAAAAGCGTAGGGATTTTGCGAAAATTTTTTATTTTATAAACAATTTTCAATGAATTTTTTTGGCGAAAAATAAAACTTTTTTTTCAAATGCATGCCATTTTCACAAAAATCAATATTTATGAAATCCTCTACGCTTTTCTTTAGCTTTTGGTATGTAAATTAAGAAAAATTTTGGGTTTTTGTTCCAGATCAAGATTTGCGGTCTTTATTTATCCGGCCGCGGAGCGCTTTTCAAAAAAAGGCCCTGCGTTCTGAAGTCGCTACAGCCGCCATTTTGTGTATTAATCACATGAAAAAATTAATTTGTATTCCTCAAGACATGTAATAAACCTACGTAAATGAATTTTCGATTAATTCTTTTCTCTTCTCCCAAAAAATTATCAAAATTAGGTGTTGAAAACAGGCCGCTACATAGGTGTTACCCCTTAAACAGTATTTGGTAAATAATTATCTCTATATGTTTCTTTTATTGTACAATTAACAATTTTAGATCCGTTCTAACGTATATAATATATTAATTGTTGTACGTTCGACGCGCGGTGTGTACTATTATAAAATAATTATTTTAGGTACTTTGCAAATCCTAAATCTTCCTTTATTCACAGTTTGTTGAAATAGGCTATCTCAAAGAAAACTAACCTCAGCAGAACGAATTAAAAATCCATGATCAGATACATCTGATCATCAATCTATCAAAGTAATTCTATCGTTGTCGTCTCTTTATTTACAATGAATTGCAATAATAAATAATGCAAAAGTGGAAAATTATACAAGATGCGATCTTGTATAATTATACAAGATGCGATAATTTACTCTGTTACTTTAATATAAAAAAATAACTTATTTATATCATCTTTTTTTTTAAATAATATAAATAATAAATGTTCCAAGTGGAAAATATAATTAAAGACAAAATAGGCAAAGGAACCAGCACGGTAAAAAAGTGCAAAATTTGTTTATTAACTTTACAAAACCATTCACGAATGTTTCGGTCCCTTTTTTGGACCCTCCTGAGCGCGAAAATATAAATAAATAAGAACTATCAAAACGGTCTAACTATCATGACGGTCTATAACGCACGGAAACGCTTTAAATAAGTGTAAACATACAGTAAAATGCAGGGCATGTCAAGCATGTTAAAATTAAACGGAAGTCAAAAAGATGAGAATTAAACTGAGTATACGTCATCCACAAGCTGTCTCTCCATTGCTCACAAACAGTAGAGATGCAAATCAGAATCAGTGTAGCCAGATTATCCACGCTAGCAACACGCAACCGTAGTGGAGGGGATACGCACACAAGCGAAAACCGTATACATCAGAACCATAATCAGTCAAGACACTATCTCCATAACGTATGTCGTGAAAAGGATCATGCATATCCGAACAAAAAAAATGTTTAGATAGAGACACACGTCTAACAGAGACATTTCAAAAGTAAAGACTTACATAGAGATAGATTAATCCGAAACATTGCTGAATGTCGCATTGTCACAATTGTGAAACATTTAAAATTAATAAATAATAAAACGCATGTGTACACACAAATTTAAAGATAAAACATAAAAGACCGGAACTATGTGTAACATGTGCACAGTAGACGCAATGTCACCAGTACTAGATTTAAACCAATTTAAAAAGCGAACGAATATAAATATGTATATATAATGTCTGTGTTGTGTCTAGGGCATTGTATATAAACATTAGGAAACGCAAGTCAAACTTTCGGGAGCCTGTTTATCGCGTTGACATACGCCTCATGTAAGCACTCAGTATACGTTTGCAAATTTAAACTATTATCTTGTCTTTTAATGAAAAGCATTTCCGATATCAAGCGTTTATTATAATATGGTTCTAAATCTAATATTCTAACATCGTTCCATTTGAAATCACGATTAAAATGTAATCTATGATCCGTAATAACGGAATGAGCCGATGTGTTTCGTCGTATGTGATTACGGTGTTCATTAATTCTCGTTAGTAGTATAGGGGCCACTATAGCTAGACACAACAAACCCCCACCCCTGGCCCCGACCCCCTGCTGTGTGTCTGTTTGGCCACACCCATCACAGGTGCCTATGGAAAAAAGAGAGGACTCGCGGATGTCTACGAGACAATTTTAATTATTTTAAAAAGGGGGAGGGGATGCGTGGACGTCTACGAGACAATTTTAATTATTTTAAAAAAGGGGGAGGGGATGCGTGGACGTCTACGAGATAATTTTAATTATTTTAAAAAGGGGGAGAGGACACGTGAACGTTTTCGAGACAATTTTTTATTTATTTATTTTTTATTTTTTTATTTTTTTCTGGGGCGAGTGGAAATACTCGGGGTTCGAACCTGGGTCGTCCACATTTCCAGACAGGGTCCTAGTATTCTGGGCTAGCTGAAATCTTATTAGAATAAGGATTAGATGTATTATTTGTAGAGAGTAGTCCACAGGCATAGGGGACCCTGCGCTCTGATTGGCTTCCCTATAGTGGCTGCAGTTTGATTGGATGAGGAGCATTGTTTTTGAGTGAGAGGGAAAAACGCGGCAAAATAACACATGTGTAAGAATCGGCAAGATGGCGGACGCCGAGGATGGAGACGTCACGAGAACAGAAGGGGTCGTAAAAAGCAAGCCTGTGCAGGTAGCGATTACGATGGTTTTAGAAGTGTATGACGTCACTTAGACAAGGGGAGAAAGGATAGGAAAATAGTAAATGTTTTTATATAAGCGATTTAAAATAAAAAATTTTTATTAAATATTATACTTATATTTAAATGTAAATAATAATTCTGCAATGTACAAAACTTCTTATGTGACGGAAAATATGCAAATTCGCTGCTATATATCATATATTGTGAAGATAATAATCGATATTGTACACGAATTTTCGTAATTTAGGGTTATGCTTTTAACTTTACATGACTCGTGCGTTTGACCGTCTGGTGCGCGTACAACATATGCATAAAATTTCGGACCACCGGACACGAACGCCTCGATATAGCTGCCGCTCCCGTAGCTCTCGAGTTCATCGGTCATATCGCCTAGAAAATTTCCCGTACGTGGTTTATACTCGTTCGGGTCATCGCTGCTCACGTAAATACATGAATCCGTATCATAATACAAAACGCGACGATCTAATCGCTCTAAATAAGAATATAACGTTAAACGAGCTTGGGCCGTCGTATACGCCGCTATCACGACATTAGTCAGCGGGGAGGAAACAACAGCTTCTTATCGCAATCGCCATGAAACATATATTACCTCATCGTTTACGGGTAATATCGGTCGGTTATTTCATGCTCGGCACTTGTCAGCAATGCTATAAAACGTTGCGGCGTTCTCACTACCTCGGTATTAGGTAAATTTGACCGCTGACCAAATTTGCCCCAAAAAGAATTTAAGCACAGTTTCGCGACAGAACGTAAACCGGGATTCCGCGCGGCGTTACGTTTATCAAGAACGATACCTTCGGTTTTTTCATACTCTCGCAGATATCTTTCTTTAGCATCGTCTCCCCGCATTCGCTCGGCCACCCGCTGGCTTCTTGTTTAAGTTGCAAAAATGTATTTATATACTCGGCGAACAATCCACCTTGACGGGTCGTATGATCGAATTGACTAACTTTATATTGCCAAATCTCACTTACAGCCGTCACGAGATAACCCTTTTCGACGGCCTTGTGTAATTCGCAGGACACCCACGTACCCTCGAGTTCGCGTTCCTTAGCATTGTTATGCGTACAGGCCGATTGTGACAATGTTTTACAGCAACTGCGACATAATGCAAAAAGCAATTTTCCCTGCGTGCGATATGGGAGTACAGAATGAAATAAATCATGCGGTGGAAGTACTTTGCACCGTATGAGACCTTCGATCGTATTAAAATTATAATTTGATGCCCTCCCGATTAATGCGGAACATTCCTCGCCGACATAAATATCAGGATGACCGATCGGGAAAGCACCTGTCTTCAAAACATACGGGTACAAAGAGCATACGTCCACGTATTGTATTTTTTCCATACCTGTAACCTCATAGCGCATCACAATATTCCCCGTGCGTCCACCGAAAAATGCATCGCGCGGATCGAGCGGAGGCGTTTCCACTATTGGATGGTTCTCGAGATATTCACGCATTTCGCGATTATCTCGCATATCGCGATCGAAAGAGCACTCCCACTTTTCTATCACAAAGTATTTCCGTTGCCGAAGTCTCCACGAGATTGCGAGAGTTCGCTCGTAACGTGAGTCAATCGTATCCTTGCAATCCGATGTAGAAAGTGGTCTATCGCGATTCATAGGAAAGCAAGACGGGCATCCGTGCCAAAAACATCCGTGAAATTGTAGCACATGACGTTGAGGCGTCTCTGTATCAGGCGTTTCGTAATATCCATCGACGAGCGTGCCGTCGATTGTACGATATTCGCGCGCGCGCCCTGCGTGGTTTATAAAATGTCCGAGCTCACGTTCTTTCCATATCAACTACTGCAGAGCTTTACGGGAATGATTGGTTGCTTTTCTGTATCCGCCAGTTGGAATGACGCCTATCGTATTTTGTCGCAAAAAATTTTTCCGAAAAACAGTCATGCACGTCGAAGCAATTATCGTGCATTCCTCGAACGGACATACATTTCCACGATCAATAAAAATTTTTCTGAATGCCATACATGCTTCTCGAAGAATATCAACGTTGGTACGACAATAGCGAATGATCTCACGTTGGAAATCGAACACGGTGTTTTTTTGTCGCATATCAGCATGCCATACAAGAAAGCGTTCGCGCTCTTCTGATTTCATTGTCTCCGGAGAATAATAATGCGTGTCAGGCAAGGGGCCGATATATGACTGATTTTCGACAGTGTTAAACAAATGCGGAAAAATGCCTTTATCCGACGTATCCTGTAACCCGAAAGCCTTCGGTAATTCGGATAAGCGCATCGGCATATAATTAACACTGTCGATGAATTTCGTATGTCCTATCGTTAACACCACGATCTTTGTACCGTTTAATATTAATTTAGGTTCTAAGTTATTACGATTTTCAACAATATACTTTAAAATAAATTGCGCGTCGAACGGTTTCACATTATGCGCTATGCAAAAGATCTGCTTGAAGTATTTTGTCGTACGCGTTGCAAAATCGACAAATTGTTTCACAGGATCATGTCGAAATACGAACTCTCGCACCCCGCACCATTGACACCTCGCGGACAAATTATTTTCTTCCGCGCACACTTCGCAAATTTGTTGCGCCACGCAAAGAGTGGGAACGTATTTTTTTTACGGTCGACGTACCTTCGAGTGACTCGTCTTGTCGCGTTTCAAAATCGTAAAATACGAATGCTACACGCTCTTTCTTGCTCGCGCATGCACGCTCGTTTGCCATTTTATTGTCAAATTCAGTGCTCTCCTCTGTGCTTCGCATAACTGTCATCGCTGGAGCCATTGCCGATGATGAAAACGACGGTTTGGTAGAGGAACCATTATCACGTCGAAGAGGCTGCATGTAGCACAAATGATTCTCAGGCTTTGGTGAACGGCATAATTTGCAGTAAGAAACACCGCATTCGTGTCTCGCACCAAATTTAACGATGCGACCGCATCCGTCGCAAAATCGCACGACGTTGCAGATACTTTCAGATGATTTACCATCGTACGATTTTACGCTGCGATGACGCTCGAAACACTCCTTACCGAAAAATGCACGATTACACACGTTGCATTTTATACTTCCGGACTGCTTACACGACAGTGAAACATCGCGGGCATTTATTTGGACAGCGATGACCTGTTTTATCGTTCCGATAACCTATATTACATGGCTCGCAATAATTCCTACAACCCGCGGCGGCATTTAAATTTACAATAGGGTTATAATGACGTAAACGCTCATAATACATTATATTTAAGCGTAACGAGGGTTCACGATCGAGAGAAGCAAGTAGCGCGATTCTATCGTACATCGGTTTCTCACCGCGCCCGAAAGTATTGTAATTATAAACTACAATCGCGATATTATCAACTGCGAGATATCGTTGAAAGCGCTCGATTTCCGGAATTCCACAGCCCTCTCCAGTTATCGTAACACCAGCGTTCCTAGTTAATTGTAATGCGAACTCACGTTGAAGCGGGGATTGCATGTGTCTTATATTATTCCATTTTTCATGTAACTCACCCGTACGTAAGTTACCGCGTTCGCAGTAAATTCGCGCTATTACGAGAGCGCGCGGAAAACATAAATTATCGGAATTATTTATTGTTACTATTGAGCGCTTCACAACGTCTTCGTTTGTTAATTTAACACGTCCGCGACTCGAAGGAACCGTGACATTAAAAACACGAATGTTAAAGTGTTCCGCGATATCGAGCCCCCCAGCACTCTGCGCTATTGAACTCACGAGTTTCCAAATATCCTCATACGACATGTCTCTAGCCGGACGAAAGGATAATCCTGCTGGGCCCTGAGATAAATTCACCGAATGGAAAGACATTCCCACATAATCCCCCGGTTCGCATAAATTTAACGCATACGCGTGAATTTCACGAAACGCATTTTCTAATGCGTGATAAATATTCGAACCTTCACGTATCGGTCGTATCGCGAAACTCACTTCTCTCCCGATTTCCCGATTATCCTAAATTGCCGCATATTTTCCGTCAATAAATCTACGTAATTAAAATTAATATTGCCGACCTCATGATGTTGTTGCTCCTCTTCCTCCTCCGGCTCCTCTTCACCAACTTCTGTCTCCGACGAGGGATTACAGCGTTCTTCACCGACGACTTCCTCTTCATTCTCATCCTCGTCAGTTGCTTCCTCAATATTACGGAGTTGCGTTGCTCGTTCTTCAGGAGTCACTTCTTCATTTTGACCACCACCGCCTCTCTGCATTGTCGAAGCAAAAGAAAAGTTTAATTAAAAATATCTACGTTATTTTTATTCTTTTTAAAATTTTGTATCTCAGCTGGTGATGTCATGATATCAGCTTCGCTGTCGTTTTCATCGGAACGTGCTCTTCCTAAAATTTAATATTTTATCAATATTGAATATAGAATTTGTATAAAGATTAATATTTTTATTTTATTTTTATGCGAAACTTACTCGAAGGTCCTGTTTCGAGCTCTTCTTCAGCCGGACGTTTTCGAAGCTGAGAGGGAGTCTCATGGTCATCAATCGCAGACGTGTTTCGATCTACAAATTATGATTTTGAAAATTTAGATTAATCACTGTCTAGCGTATTCGATTACATTACATTTGCACAACATAAATAAAAACATTTTACCTACCATTTAAACGGTTTCCTCGATGATTTGATAGCAAGAAGGCTATAAGGCCGTCTGCATCCTCCTCCTCGTAGTCAAATGGCACGCGCATTTCTATTATCTCACCCGCGATATGTAACAACTCGACATAATTGCCGAAATAACCTAGCCTGCAAGTATCATTTTATGGACATTATCTTTTAATGTATTTCGAAATTTGGAGTATATATTTTCCTGCTTCTAACGTTATCTATCAAGATGACTGGGACGAGAGATCAGAAGCTGAAACTAAAATAATATTTTTATTTAAAAAATAGACAAGGTATACGTGAGAAAAAGGTTAGAATAATAATGCAAGTTATAAGAGAAAAAACATTTATATTAAATTATATTATAAATTATATGCAAGATTATATATATTAACATATAAAATATAGATATGAAATTAGTATCGTTATATTCATTATTATCGTAATATCAAAATATTTGTTATTATAGTTATTATACATATACTAAGTTTGAATCATAAAATATAGATTTCTTATGAAGATATAAAATATAATCACATGAGGAGGTTATTAAATTTAAGTATATTTTTTTCCTCTATATATATATATTTTATAAATATATATTTACTTACTCATGTAAATTAATGCTTTTTTCTGTGGATAAATTTTTGAGAGTAACATCAATTGCTACACAACATGCTTTGGGTTGTACTAAATGTAGTATACAACCAGTGATAAAATTATAAAAAGTAATCAAATCTGCAGAAAAATGTACGCCAAAACAATAGTGTAGCTTCAACAAAATATCAAAAGCTTGCAAGCCATTGCTTCCAATTTCCATCAGATGATCATCTGCCTTAATATAATAGTTTCCTTTTCTTTCCTCAGTAGTCTTACTACATATTAAATAAGGTTGCACATTTTTGTTCTTTTCATTTTGCGAACATTCATTTAAAAATAAATTATCTTGTGCCTAAAAGTATGAATATTAATTAATTAATATTTTACCGTGATTCATGAATAAAAATACTTTACTGAATAAAATGATATACATTCAATTAAATACATACATTTTTAAATATGAGTAAACTTTTATGTGGGATTGTTAATTTTGAACATAAAATTGAATGTCCCACTAAGTGCCTTTTCTTCTTTATTGTTGCTATCTCTTCGTCCTAAAATATGTGTATAAAAACTTTAAATTAAAATATATTTTTTATTGGATTAAAATATTTATATATATATACAGAGTGCGACATTTATAGTGACGCGGGCATATTTTTCGGAAACGAAGTGAGATATCAAAAAATGTTTCAGACAAAAGTTGCATGGTTTCGAGGGGGCCACATGATAAAAATATGGATTTGACCTTAAGTGGTCTTAGATATGGTAACAAAATCAAAGCTTTCATGTTATCTGTACAAATAAAGTAATGATTATTAAGATATATATTTAGAGAAAGTATCTTGTAGATTTTCTTAATTATTTTATTACCTTCAATGTCATTAACATGTAGTAGTAAATCTGGTGCGTTCAGAGAACAATATTGTAAAATTCTCGGCACATAGAAAGTTGTAAATTGTACCAAAAATGTATCGTTATCTGGAAATTCGGCTAGAAATTCTCTGTGAATCTATAAAAAAACATTAATAATAAGAAACAACATTTTTATATTAAAGACTTAAGAAAGATAAATAAAAAACTATTTCACCAATTCGCCATTATAATCCTTAAAACGTGGATACATTTTTAAAATGTCACTCAATGTCAATTCTTGATCAGATTCTTTCACCTGTCTTTGACGATTACATCTCGTTTCATCACTTAGTCGAAATATATCATCTTTATTTGTTTCATTCGGCGTTTTTAATGCAAGCTCAGCAACCTATGACAAGTGATAATTACTGATCTAATACACTATTTCATCATTTTAATTGTATGTAATTATATTTTCATATTTACCTTCAATGCAAATATATTTTCTTCCATATAGTTATTTTGTTTTACATCTTTTAATATCCTTGGTTTTTTTTATTTTCGATCCTTTAGAAACAGCTCTCTTTTTTTTGGATGGACTTAAATGTTTTCTCATGGTTTTTAAACGGTACTCTATAAAACCCTGATTTGTTTTATTATCATAAAAATGTTCCTAAAACCAACATAAAATAGAAAATAGATTTATGTATTCCAATTTTAAAATAAAAAATTTGCTTACGTAGCCGTTTTCAGAGAGAGTTGATCGAAATTTCGGAAATGCGTAATAATTTATCTCGCTAATTCGGTTTTTAGTCCATGTGATGGATATCTTTAACAAGAAAAATAAATATGATCAAATCTAAATATAATATTACGTAAATAATGTTTATACAACAAATCAATAAGAATATCGTTACTTACAAGTTATTATTATTAATTTTTATTAATCCCGCGCAACAAATTCTTATAAGTTCTTGTCTATGAACGGGGTGGATAATACCTGAATCTAAAATATTGATAAGCGATGGATTTCTTTTAGATTCTTTCTCGTTTTCTTTAATCCAGGATCTAATATCAAAATCATTTGAATCTCGATGTGTCTGTAAACAACAATTATATATCATAGAATGTCAAATATAAATATTAAATGTACATATTTAATATAATCATTTTACCTCCTTGCTATCATTTTCAAAAGAAACTAACACTTTTTGGCATGTAGAACTAGACGAATTAGTATTTTCTGTCGTAGGTAAAATAGTATTTTCTTTATTTTGTACGTTTTCATTGCTGTATACTTGATTCTGCGTATTTGATTGTACTATTACTTCGTCAAGTAAAATTTCCTGTGAATGCTTTTATTCATAAGTATGATAACTTGTACTAAATATAAAGTATATAAGAATAATCTTTGCTCTTACCAGATTACTGCAAGCCTTAATTAAATTTAATATTCTTTTCCTTGGGCCAGTCTTAATTTTTAGTTCTTTTAAATCAAGTTCAGTTAGCTCCATGAAAGCGTAACCATCAACTCTTTCATCTAAAATATAGAATTTGACTTAAAGAAATGTGTTTAAAAAATTAGAAACAATGTAATAATAAATACAGCGGACATGTACTGATTACTCTGATGTCTCCATATCTCCATATCTTGATATCTCCATAACTCTCCCATATCATTTATAATATAATTTTATAATTTTATATTGAACAAACTTATACAGTGTAGATTAAATAAAAAACAGAATATCTATATGTACAAGACACTTAGATGAATGAATTAAAATTTTAATATATGTAGATAGATATATAGATGAAAGTTAAAAAAGTGCGATTATATACAAGATATAGTCATAAAACATTTTTATAATAATATATGATGCAGAACAATACAAGACAAATTAGTCTTAAAATCAGTCCATAATGCAAATGGTTTCAGATCACATAACTCATCAGTGTTTACAAATCTATATGAATCTAATTTAGGATATACATAGTAAGCATTTAATGATTTATTATAACCAAGATACTGCCATTCTTCACACCACAACCACAATTGATCATCTTTTAGTATTATTAATTCTTGAATACAACCAAATGTAATTTCACTATTTTCTTGTACTCCATTGTCGATAGCAACAAACAAACCTTTTCGATATTCTGTACTGTAAACCTTTGCTTTATCAACTTTAATAATTTTGTCTTTGCCTGATATTTCATGTGATATAATTGCTGCCAGCAATAAGTATTTTCAACATAAACTTTAGATCCGTTAACAAATTTTAATTTGATTCTCGGCTCTTCATTAGTACCCCAAACTGCGCATTGAGATAACTGGCAATAATTAATTAATGTTTTTGTAATATTTTTAAAATTTCATACAATAGATGCATATTTTTTTAAGAAATTATGTTTTGCTTCAAATCGTAAACAATTTAGCCAACGTAAAGGACCAGAAAAAGATATACACTGAGGGTAGTGAGTTAAATGATGATGCTTATTAATTGGACTTATAGCTGGAAATAATTCTCGGAATAAACAATTGTATTCCTCAATTAATTCTGATAAATATGGCAAAATAGAGCGTGTCAATTTTGGAGCAAATACTATTTCGTTTATTCTATTCAATATTAAAATTAACGATAGATATTTATCATTTTCAGGTACTAAATCTGAAACCACGAAGGGAAAAACTTTTAATAAACACCATGTTTGCACAGCAGTTTGTGAAAGTTTGTAATCCTTTTGATATTTAATAGAAGCTGAAGAAAAATTTACGGAAGGTTTATTTTTATTTTCTGGTAAACCATATCGAAATAAATTTATTCTGTTGTTGAACATATCTATGTTAAAATTATAATCATCACAAGTGCTATAATAGTGCAAAACCAATTTTAATTCCATTGGTGCGATACCTTCTAAAATATCGTGCATAGGGTCAAAGACAAAATTATTTGTACAATGAAAAAAGCGAGAAGAATGTAATGCACTATCTTCTAGAATACCTGACTTTGTTTTAGAATTTTCAATTTCTTTTAATGTTTGTTGAGTATTTATTTCTTTTAATTGTTTGTCATGTAGCTGCTTTGTACGTAAAGAAACAACATTTAAATTTCTATTATTCTTGAAGTCATCTCTATTGATCATACAAAGTCTACAAAAATATTTAGCAGATGGACTTAAAAATCCTAATAACTGATGCGGGGCCAATCCATCAGCACAAACTGCAGCAATACTTGCTCTTAATACGAAATGTGTTCCATTATATATAACATTTACACCATTGTCACTTTCAAGTTTATTTAAATCCAGCAAAAATGGTTTAAATATAGCTTTCATGCCATATTTTTGAATATCAGCAGTATGACACAAACTAAGAATATGAATTCCTCCCAAAGAAGAGTTAATATATTGAGGCAAATTTTGAATTACAAAATAAAAAGCTCCAATTTTGTGAGGATAAACTTTAGAGCCCAATGGATTATTAACAACTACATCATCATAATACAGTTGAATTCTTAATGCGTCTGGATAACGTAGAAAAAATGGATATTGTTTATAACTGATTCCATCTCTAAAAGTTACAAGTAAATTATCTGAGCTGTTTTGTTCAGAACGAACATAATTCCGCATGGATGAGTGAGACATTATTAATTTCAACATTTCAATAATTGGGACATACTGAAAAGTCTCATAAATTTTTTTTTGTACCCACATTTGTTCTTTTCTATCAAAATATTGCTGCATTCTGAATCCAAGAAGTATTTCAACTGAGTTTATCATATATAATGATAAGTGTTCTTGACCACTTTTATCTGAGCTTGTAAGGTATCAGTTTTCTCAAATAAATTGTCAAAATTTAACTTATTTAATAGTTCCTGAATATCAGAAGATTCTATGCTTGTATTCTGTTTTTTACAAAAATTAAACATTTCCTCACGAATAAAATCAGAAATATCAGAAACTAAGCACTGTGCTGCATTTGTTATAGCAGCTATAGCTGTACCAGTAAAATTGGACAATATTCTTAAATTCGCAATAAATTTTCGTGCACTCTTGGAGAGATCAAATTCTTTTAATGATTCTTAAAAATTAATACTATCATAATCTTTATTTTCATGTATTTCTTCTTTTGAGAATTGTATTTCTATCTTTTCTGAAGTATTGGGATTATTAGATTTCATGAATGAGTGGATATCTGAATAGCATATCTCATCACAGACAACATGCCATTTTTTAATGTGACGAAGTAAAGAATCAAATCTTAAAAAATGTTTATCACAATTTTCTTGTTTACAATAAAACCCTGATGAGTAAGATCTGCTAACTATAATAGCATGATGACGACAAAAATGTAAAGAAAATTGCCTAATTGTGGTTGATAACGTTCCACATTTAAAACATTTAAGTAAAGTCATTGTGTTTGTTATAATATTGAAAGTTATATTTTAAATTTAAAAATAAAAGCAAATCAGAAGTAATATGTGAATGTATTTTTACAAAAACGGATCACTTTTTAATCCACTCTGTTTCGGGTATCTGAAATACAAATAAAAATTGCACGTGAGAAAATAAAAATAAAATTGAAATTATAACTGTAACGTTATAGCATGTAATTGTGTATATATAATAAACATGTAATAAACCGCTTTTGCGAGGCGATGACGGATAACTCGGTCGGGATCCGGGGCTCGTGAAAGAGGGTATCGAGATACGAACGAAAGTAGTGTTTAAGAAAATATAATTTATTGCGTGGTAATGTGTGTTTGTACAGTGTGCGTGTATGTGTATAAACGAAGTGTGCGAGTGGGCGTGTGTATATGTGTGCGTGTGAGACGTTTGACGAGTGAGTGAGCGCGCAAATGTATAACAATAATTAGTTGGGCGCAGAGTGTCGAATGTAAGCTCGTTATGTATGAGCGAATGATACAAGCGTGTGAGTGCGTGTCGGTGTATCGCGGTGTGTGTGAAGCGGTCGCCCGTACGGCGATGCGGCGGTGTGCGATGTATAAATGATTATAATCGTTTATATATAGATATTATATAAATGCGTGTACAATGCTGAACGGATCGTGGTGCGGCTTCGATAAGCGCGTATAGCGCGTTCTGTATTACGTCGGGAGGGTGGTCTTTCCCCGTGGAATTGCAGGAGTGCGACGGCTGACGAGAACACCCGTCGATAGTAGGGAACTCCCCACCACTGGCAGATCGCCGTTGCACGTAGGTGGTCGGATTTCTGCGAGGTGTCGAGAACTCTTGACGGGGACGAGTACGCCCGTTCCCGTTTGCCTCTTTTTAATCGGTTTCGGAAGGATCGCTCTCGGAGATGCCGCAAACTCTCGGCGGAGGCTGAGTACTCCCAACCCCGTTTTCTCTCTCTCTCTGAGCGGTTAAGGATCTAGGCGGTTTCCAGGCGTCTTACAGACTCTGGCGGTGCGGAAGATCAGATCTCGATATTCAGAAACGCGCTCTATTTATACCCCGCTCGTCGTTTCCCGCCGGTGGGTGACATTGCTGGGTTAGCACGCCGTCTTTGCCGCACCGTGAACAGAATTTTCGCGGCGGGCGTTTGCAGTTGAAACGTGTATGACCCCGTTGTTTGCATCGCCAACAACATTCCTCCCGGTTGTAGGCGGCGGCGATGATCGGTTTCGACGCTTCTGGCCGGCGGTGCGTCTGTTCGGCCGCGCACTGTTCGTCGATTTCTTCCAGCTCGGTGGCTCGTGCCTGAAGGTCGTCTACGACGCCGGCTTCATCATACGTGATGAGCCGCTTTATCTCCGGTCGCATGTTTTGATAGACGCGCTCGTACTCTTCTTCCGGCGTAAATCCGCCGGCCCGTCGCATCAGCGTGAGTATATCTGCGACATATTTCTTGAATTTCTCCCCCGGTTGTTGGCGGCGGTCGGCGGTCTCGCGGCGGAGGACGGCCTGGTATCGGCGGGGCAGGAATTGCGCGCGGAATGCGCGTTCGAAGTCCCCCCAGGTCTGCCATCGATGGCGGGTGTTGCGGCACCACCGTAGGGCATCTCCCCGCAGTAACTCAGGGAGTCCCAGCAACATCGAGGTCTCGGGGTATCGATGTCCGGCCTTCAACTCCTCTAAGCGTTCGAGGAAGTCGAACGGGTCGCGTCCGTCGAAATGACACCCCCATTTGCGCATCTGACACAATACCTCGGAGCTAGTGGGGGGCGCGGGGGTCGCGGTATGGGTCGGTGGTGCGGTCCGCGGGGGTGTATCGGCCGCGGTCGTGGGTTCGTCGCCCTGCGCCCCGAATTCTTCGGGGTGCTCCTCGACGTACTCGGACATCCGTCGGCGGATGTCATCAAGCGTTCCGGACGTGTCCACGCCCCGGCGGACGGCGGCCTCCACCAGTTTTGTTTTGTGTAGATTATAAATCCACCTTTTCATTGTCGAGTCTCCCTATTCTCTCGTCTCGTTAAGGTAGGGTTCGTGTCTCGGTACGGACTGGAAGCAGGTCCCTGTTCGGGCGCCAATGTAACAAGCCGCTTTCGCGAGGCGGTGACGGATAACTCGGTCGGGATCCGGGGCTCGTGAAAGGGTATCGAGAGACGAACGAAAGTGATGTTAGGTACAATATAATTTATTGCGTGTTGTGGTGTATATGTACAGCGTGTGTATTTTATGTGTGTAAGCGTGTATAGGTGTGTGAATAAATGATTATGTGTGCGAGACGAGTGACGAGGGAGTGAGTTCGCAAACGTATAACAATGATTAGGTGAGCGCAGCGTATCGTATGTAAGATCGTTATGTATGAGCGAGTGATACAATCGTGTGAGTGCGTGTCGGTGTAATTCGCTGTGTGCGTGACGCGGTCGCCCGTACGGCGATACGGCGGTGTGCGATGTATAAATGCTTATAATCGGTTGAATTTAGATATGATATACATGCGTATACAATGCTGAACGGATCGTGGTGCGGTCGTATCGGGGCGGTGCATTCGATGCAACGCACGGATGCGTTGCGCGGTGTGCGATTTCGGCGGATCGATAGAATGTCGATTATAGATCGCGGACAGCGATTTCGGCCGTTATCTATCGGGCGGTAATTTCGGTCGGCCCGGTGGGCGGTCCTTCGCCGCGTACTTATTGATGGCGGCTATCGGTCGGTGTCGCGGTAGGGATGTGGATCATCTCCCGGCGCGGGACTTAGCGCGCCGTATCAATGGCGAGTCCGGGTGTCGTAATGGCGGTCGCGGATGTCTTCGATAAACGCGTATAACGCGTTCTGTATTACGTCGGGAGGGTGGTCTTTCCCCGTGGAATTGCAGAAGTGCAACGGCTGACGAGAACACCCGTCGGTGGCAGGGAACTCCCCACCACTAGATGAGCGCCGTTGCACGCAGGTGGTCGGATTGTTTCGAGGTGTCGAGTACTCTCGACGGGGACGAGTACGCCCGTTCCCGTTTGCCTCTCTTTAAAGGTTTCGGACGGATCGCTCTCGGAGATGCCGCAAACTCTCGGCGGAGGCTGAGTACTCCCAACCCCGTTTTCTTTCTCTCTGAGCGTTCTAGGATCTAGGCGGTTTCCAGGCGTCTTACGGACTCTGGCGGTGCGGAAGATCTGGTTCTGATGTTCAGAAACGCGCTCTATTTATACCGGGTTTCTGCGCGCGCGTCTGCGTAATTCGCCTATTGTTCTAACGGTATCTGGTTTATCGTTGAACCGGCGCGCGCGACTCGGGTATTTTCGGTAACGGTCGGGCGGTTACCCGAGCGCGTCGTCGGCTCTCGATGTTTTCGCGCGCCTAACGGCGGTTATATGTTTACGCGTTTCTGATGTTATTTAAAAATGGGCGCTCAGCGCCTCCGCATTTGCCCGACCGGTGTTCGTCGGGCGGCGGACTTCCGGCGGATCGGCGGCCGGGTACGGTCTAGTAACGATGGGGGAATGCATCGTTACAAACATATTAATTATAAATTGTATTCTAACGAATCATATTCTAATCTTTTTGTGTGGATGTGAGCTATATAATCTTATTTTTATTATAATGTTACTCTAAATACTTATTAAAGTAAATATTGAAACTATTAATATATTAAATTTTCACTAAACATACGTTATATTGAGTGAGTGCACAAATTTTGATGAATTTCATGATATAGAAAAATGGACCAAGTAATTTTATTAAGAATGATTTATTCATTCTAACCGACGAGTAATAACAAAATTTTTTTTTTAATGCATTTTTTAATGCTTTAAGGATTAACGGTATAATGTGCGTGTGTATATGTTGTCTTTTTTATAAATTGAAATCTTACCTTTTAGAATGTTGACGGCATCTCAATATTTTATATTTCATTGATATAAAATATTGAAGAAAAACTTTTATTTATAGAAAAATATTGTCTTATTATTATATTTGGGCATTCTTATATACGGACGCTTCTGAGACAAAACATCGCGCTCCTTAGTTACGCGTATCTGGCGACTCGTCGCTAACGTACGAGCGGTGAGTGGGGGCAATAGGCGTGAGCCACGGAATCGGGCCGAAATGTGCAACTAAATCCGAGCACTGACTTAGTAAAATGAATAAGTCGTTTTTAATAAAATTATACTTGGTCTATTTTTCTATCACAAAATCCATCAAAACTTTTGTATCCGACATGTTTATAGTCACATCTTATATTATATTTAAATCGTTTCAAGTTTATCTTAAATTACTATAATAAAATAACCTTAAAAGCATCTTAACATAAACTTTACACAATATTAAATATAATAAGACTGGACTATACTCCGTCCAGCGAGAGAATGACCTCGGCCTGCGCATAGGCGGGCAAAGTGGGGAGAACATAGCGAGGTACTCAATATCGTATACGTAGATACGGCTTCTATGGGTGGAGACCTGCGCGAAACGGACGAGTTTTTGTCCGACCCGAGATCATTCTCTCGCTGGACGGAGTATATATAAATATCGCTCACAGAATAAATTTTTTTCTTATACAATTTAATTTCCATTTTTAAATATATTTTTATTATACACAAAATTTTTATTCTTTTTAATGCATTTTTTAATGCTTTAAGGATTAACGGTATAATGTGCGTGTGTATATGTTGTCTTTTTTATAAATTGAAATCTTACCTTTTAGAATGTTGACGGCATCTTCCGAAATTCCACTGCTTAATAAAAACTGTTTTAAGTTTTCTGTGCTATTTAGAGTCTCCTAATGAAGAAAAATTTAAATATTTCAATATATTTCAATATTAAATATTTCAATAAACACATAACTATAACCGAGATCTCACGACGCGTAGTTCGCATTTGTCGAATCAACGAGCTACAAGTCATTATAAGTTACCTCTTATTATGGCTGTTTGTTGATCGATATGCAAGTCGAATTTATGATGAAACTACATAACACAGCAAAGTACATGCTGTGAGATCTCGATTTATATACATGATCTTTTTATAACATAACTTATTCTAGAAATACAATCTAGCCTAAACACCATTTTTCATATTCGCGTTAAATCGGTAAATGAATTACATAAATTCTTATAAGTACTTATCTCTGGGAGAAACATTGACATTTCTATATCAATTATAGTTTATATATGTATATATATATGTATAATCTTTTCTTATCAAAGGACACGGATATGTCTCGTACCAAGTACACGCGCAACGACAATGATACCGAGACAATGATCGAGAGACAGCGAGACGATAGTGTTTTTTTTTTTTTTGTTAAAGGCGGACTCATGCATGTCTCACGTGCGCTTCACTCACTCTTCACGAATAAAAATATTCACTCTATAATACATAGAGTGACAATATTCACTCTATAAAATAGAGTATACATAAAAAGTGGGAGAATTGACTCCTATGAGTGAAAAATCACTCTAACTCGAGTGATTCGACCAGTCACTCAATTTTTCGAGTGCATTTTCGCTCTAAGAAATTTAGAGAGTATATAGCACAGCGAGTATAGTATTCGAACTAGCACACGCAAATGCCCGAAAAACTGAATAATTTATTTCCGTCGACTCGTCCGATAACGCTGATAAATAGCGTCCACTATTTAACGTAGGCGACAAATTTGAACCTATAATTATGCACTTGCCTAACACCTCTTTGAGTCCAGCCATTTTGTCACTCACTCACAAACTACACGATATCACTATTTTTTCGTGGAACGACGCGCGTTACGCGTCGGATGATGTCAAACTCGAAATTACCTTTTTTACTTCGACGCGGAGAATTTATTTAAACGCATATCCCCACTTTTTTCCAAAAAGGAACGCCGTTGAAAAATTTAGAACTTTTTCTTTCTAGGTAGTTAGATTAGTTTAAAAGAAAATAAAAGAGCGCCGCCAAAAAAAAAGTTCCCAGATTTTCATTCCGGGTGTTATTCATTTCTTTTGAGAAAAAAGTAGACAAAAAAATATTTTATTTTTATTACGTTATTAACAGCTATTATGTATTTAGTTTTATTACTTTTGTTATAGCGGTCCCTAAGTAAAAGCTTTGTTACGAAAAACTTTTTTAAAAATTTTCGTAGAAGAGACAGGATTATGTCAATTAGAAAATTGCTCCCTTATAAAATTTTTTACACTATGATCTCTTTACAATACAATCTATTATATAAAAATTTATTGCACAGGTGATAAACATTTATTTACGCTTTATAACATATTGTAAATGTATTTAGAGAAAAAGTTTAGAGAAAAATTTTTCCCTTGTAACGAATCTAATTTCTAGATGATTCTAGATGTTTTTCCGCGTAATTTTTAGCAAGTTGAACAAGATTGAACATGAAAAATCACGATTTTTCCTGTTATTTAGTTGTCTATGCAAACTTTTCGAATCCTTCATTCGAGTTTGCCCGTACGCAATCTTCATTTCGGCTACGATACAAGAATTCGACATTGTTGTGACTAGTGTTCTCTCAGTTTTATTCAAAAAGTGATAACAATGACTGCCACGAAAGAAGTTTCCAGTGATCAAAAGATTATCGTGATGCAGAAAGCAACTTTTCTCGACATGGAAAATATTACAAGATGTGTGGATGCTCGATTGTCGCAGATAGTTTCCATCACCGACACCGTCAACACCTGCGCCAATTACTTAATGAACGAGATAGAATTAAAACTCCCATCAGTTTACATAGATCGTGAAATTATAAAAATCATAGTTAGTGGTAATTTTGAAGAAATTGAACGCAATGTATAAACGCAAATAAGGGTTTTAACATTTTTAGATGTATATTTCAATATTGTATTTGAAGAATTACTTTCACTAGGATTTAATGAAATTGCGCGTATAATTTTAAAACGCAATTGTTAATTTTACGAAAAAAGTAAAATTTATTATCAATAAACATGAAATTTTTTCCAACTTTGAAATTACAGAGTATTTTTCTTTTACTCCTCTTTATTATCTCCTTTACTTCTTTCTTAGCGTACATAGAATATTCCATCGTAAATTAATATCGGATGATAGCCGAGCATTAAACGAGCGTCTTATTTCTAGCATAAGCACACATAGAGTACCGTCTATAAGCTCGTAAGCAGCGGTGCTCAAAAAACGCTGGCGCGAGCGCATCCCCGCGAATACGCTTACTAGCATCGTTCCCGCGGCTACTTATCAGCTAATCGCCCGCGGTGCTTTCCGTTTGTACGCGTGCAAGAAAACGCTAGTGCGAGCATGCGGCCGCCGCGGTGGGCCCCCCGGAGCGCGGATAAGCTTATTACTCAACACATATCTACGATAAATATTAAACATATTCGATGCGCGTGTGTATTTTTATGTTATTGTTATTAAATATTCTTGATTACTTTTTTATTTATGAGAGCGCACGTAAACGACAAATCGTTTATTTCGCAAAATAGATGTACGGTGGAAACATCCTTGGACGTCGATCGTTTGCGGGCCTACGGGATGCGGAAAAACAATTTTCGTGAAAACGTTTCTTCGACATTTATCCAGCATGTCCGATGTTCGATTCGAGAGAACCGAGGGATTACCGCGCCCGGAAGATTATTCCAAAGATCCGCTCTCGCCAAAATTAATAATAATCGACGATCTTATGAGGGAATCATCGTCGTACGACGCTATCGTAGATCTGTTTACCAAAGGAAGCCATCATAAGAATCTCAGTGTTATACTCATCTCGCAAAATCTCTTTCATCAAGGTCGCGGACAACGTGACATATCTCTCAACGCGAATTACATAGTAGTTTTCAAAAATCTGAGCGATCGCGCTCAAATTCGGCATCTAGCGCGTCAAGTATATCCTGACGATCCAAAGTTTATGGAAGAAGAGTACTATGACGCTACATCGAGACCTCACGGGTATTTATTGCTCGATTTGAAACAATCGACTCCAGACGAATATCGCTTTCGTACGTGCATCTTTCCCGACGATACTCTGCATTACGCTTACATTCCGCGCAGATCAAACAATAGAAGTGGTGGTGTATAAAAGGTGCAAAATTCGTGTTCGCAACTTGTCAGTCGTGTGATTAAGCGTAATGGTGAAAAAAGAAGAGGCTGATAAAAAATTGACGACATCAAATAGAGCAATAATATTATCTATTACGTCGGTTGATAACTTGACGAAGAAAAATACGGAAATATCAGATACGGAAAATGTAAATAGTAATAATAATTCAATACGGACACCGGGAACACCTCTATCGCGACTCGACGCGGAAATGTGGCGTATTCTTAGCCTCGAGACCCCCGTCGACGAGGACAAAAGATGGAAATTGTATAAGGAAGTACTCCAACGTTATCTTCACTTTGTTCGGGAAGCGAAAAAGCGCTTACGCAATGATACACAGGGTAACGGCGAGGACAATAACGAGGAGCAGAACGAAGACACGAATTTGGATGTAGGCGATAACGAATTTATGGAAACGTCAACTTTAATTAGCAGCAACCGCGGTGACGGTAGCGCTAATAGTAGTAGTAGTAGTTTCGGTAAAAAACGCGCACAATCGGCTGAAATGATCAAAAAAATACTCGACAACGTACCAAAAACTTATCGCGACAAAGCACGTGCGCTATTAAAATACTTGATCGATATTCCATCATCTAAGATTAGCTGAGATAGACGAGGACTCGTAACTATAGACGGCACTGTCATAGCGGGTTCGAATATCGCGGAACTTATAAACGATGCGATACGTGAGAGAAAAACAGTAAAAGCAACCGGAAGAATTCAGTTTGCCCGATTGCTGCACGATATAGATACACCCTCCAATCTCATAGGAAATCGTGATTTATTACATACGTTTGCGCGATCACATCGTGTTAAAATCGTGTTACCGCGCGGAAGTTCCACTCCGAAAACTTCGTCCGAGCGTTCAAAGTCGTACAGACGTAAGGTAGACGAAACGAATGAAACCGAAGGAGATACGCTATTTGTATCCGCCGACGAGGACGAAGGCGACAAAACATTAACGAGCTACGCAGATTCTCCGACAAAGAAAAGGAAAGGATTGCTCGACTGGAGCAAACTCGAATTATGGAACTCGAAAAATTGTATTACAGTTCCTCGCACTATGGCGGCTATTCGGCGACGGATAATTTATCGCGAGCCGCTAAACCGAATTTTTCACGTAACGAGGTCATCGACTGGCTTAAATCGCAAGACGCATACACGTTACATCATCCGGTACGTCGAAAATTTCCACGCTTACATTATAACGTAACAAATATCGATGACTTATGGGAGGCTGATTTGATCGATATTTGTAATCTCAAGAACTATAATGACGGTTATTCATACCTATTAACGGTTATTGACGTACTTAGTAAATTCGTTTGGGTAGAACCTTTACGCGACAAAACAGGGGCCTGCGTGGTAAAAGCCTTTCAACGCATATTCACGAGAAACAAAGAACGCCTATCCGTATACCTGCAGACCGACAAAGGTAAAGAATTTATTATTCGGCATGTATAAAATTTCTTAAAAGAAAAAGATATTCGTTTTCGCGTAGCTCGTAATCCCGATATTAAAGCAGCTATAGTGGAACGTTTTAATAGAACGCTTAAAAAACGAATGTGGCGTTATTTTACGCACAAAAATACGCGACGCTACATCGATGTTTTGCAGGATATCGTTCGTGCTTACAATCATACCCGGCATTCCACCATCAAAATGCAACCTGCAGTAGTTACGAGGGAAAATGCACGAATCGCGCGTGAAAATATGAATCGCCGCTGGAACGACAACGGCAATGGGGAGAAGAAAAAGAATCGCGGGCAAAAGGCTAAATATAACGTGGGCGATTTTGTGCGTGTCAGTAGAGCAAAAGTAGCCTTTGAGAAAGAATACGAGGCAAAGTGGAGCAAAGAAATATTTTGAATTCACCGTGTTCTCGAATGGAAAAAACCGCACGTATACGAATTAAGCGATTTAACGGGCGAAGTTATAAACGGGATTTTTTATGAACAAGAATTAGCGCCTGTTATTAAAGACTTGCAAGGGGAAGAATTTATCGTCGATCATGTGATAAAAAGTAGGGGACGCGGTAACAATAAACAATTATTAGTTAGTTGGCAAGGATATCCTTCAAAATTCGATTCTTGGATACCCGCTTCGAGTTTAAAATCTTTGAATCAAAAATGAGGGAGGGAGGATTTTATATGATTCTCCCGAGTAATAGCAGCATGCGTTTTTTTCCGGAGAATGAAACCATGTGTTTCACCACTGAATTACTTCAACGTATAGACTTGCAGGGACGTTGTGAAGTAGCGCTCACGGAGATTCCATTTCCGACTAGCTTTCTTCATATACGCCCTGAAGAAGGAATTATAAGATTTATCGATATTCAAGAATTCACGATAGGTTCCCAAAAAAAGAAAATCAACGCTAGGAAATCTGAAATACCATCGGGTATTTACTCGAGTTTGCACGATATGATAGAAGCTGTGAATTACTCTGCAAAATCCGTGGGTTTGCATATCCATTGGCAATTTGGAGCTATATCGGACGCAAAATTATTATGAAACTTTCCTGCGACATTACGAAATGTGATATGATTCATTATGTAAATTTTTCCGAAAAACTTTGCCAAATACTCGGCTTCGATACGCACAATAAGCTCAATGCTAGTGTTGTGGATCGTTTACCGTTATGGCTCTTTAGTGAAACATATTTTAATATACAGAATACCGATGAGAAGCATAATAAAATTGAAAATAATACCGGTACATCAGGCGTTTTACCTTCCTAGATTTATGACGATGTTGAAATTTATACATCGCCAGTTTATATATTTCCGCGCGAACGAGTAATAATAGCCGCCGAACCAGCTAGTTTGTTGCGCGGTATCCCCGACAAGCTCTATGTCTATTGCGATATTTGCGAACCCTGTATTACTGGTGATGTACAATCTCCTCTTTTTGCGAATAGTCGCAACTTGATGTTGGAAATGATTACGCGTTCGCGTCTACTCAAATAAAGCATTTCTCGCACACTCAATACATTGCCCTGCGTCAAACGTCTTTTCGCACAATCGAGATAGATATAAGAGATCAACTAGGACAGAGTATACCATTCGAATTTGGAACGCTGACAGTGACATTACACTTTAGGCGTATCGAGTAGATAACATAATAATAATTAGAGACCGAGATAAAAAATTAATCGTTAATGGATTATTATTCGACGTATTATGACGAGTTACAAAACGGCGGCAGTCGCGGCGGTGGAATTCCGCGAGTTTTCGTCGGATCGCCCTATCAACGAGGTCACGGTATTGGTAGTTTTCTCGGAGGATTGTTCTGACGTGTACTACCTTATTTAACTAGAGGCGTATGTGCTGTGGGGAAAGAAACTTTACGTGCCGGTGCTAATATAATCGAAGATGTTGAAAACAATATGCCGTTTAAAGTAGCGGCCAAACACCGATTTGAAGAATCGCGCGACAATCTTAAGAGAAAAGCTAAAGAAAAAATAAGTAGTCTGATGAAGGGTTCGGGTTATAAGTCAGATGCAAAAATGCATGTAGCTCAGTTTCCTTTCGGCGGGCTCAACACGCGCATCGCTAAATCCGCAACATTACGTAGACGACGCCAGGCGCGAAAAAATAAGTAGTCTGATGAAGAGTTCGAGTTATAAGTCGGATGCTAAAATGCATGTAGCTCAGTTTCCTTTTGGCGGGCTCAACACGCGCATCGCTAAATCCGCGACATTATGTAAACGACGTCAAGCGCGTAAGAAAAGTTCGTCGAAGTGCAAGACGCGAGGGAAAAAAAGAACAAATACAAAAACATCGAAAAATAAGAGAAAAAAAAATCGCACAACAGTGAAAAGACTTAAGACATCCGCGAAACGGCGTAAAACTGGTAGAAAGCGCACCGTATCCGACATATTTTCTTAAACGGCATATATTCTAAACACATCTAACAGGGAGAATTACAGCGACGACAAAATTGCATTAAATAAAGCATGTCCTTTCTTCACACGCATTCGAGCAAGTATTTAAAGAGCGAATTCGATCTCTTTTCTTTACCGCCCACACAAACTAGTATCGAGAGTTCGCAACGGATTCATTACAAACCTGTGACTTCGCTCTCGGACGATTCTCCGATAGAATTCGTCATTCCGGGTCACGGAGAAGAATATTTAGATCTCACGCACACCATGTTAAGTCTTTGCGTACGCGTAGAAACGCCGGGCGATTCCTTGGGACATACTGCGGGCGCATCCGCTGCGGCCACTATAGGCCCCGTAAATCATTTACTTCATTCCATGTTCGATCAGATCGACATGTATTTCAACCAAAAGCTCGTATCGCCTCCAAACAACGCTTACGCGTACCGCGCGTACATCGAGGCGTTATTAAATTATTCTTCACCCGCAAAAACTTCCCATCTAACCTCCTGTCTATGGGACGCGGATATACCCGACCAAATGGACGAACCGGTGGAATCAAAATCGCCAAATTCCGCTCTCGTGAGACGCGCTCATTACATTCAAGGCGGAGGAGCGCTAGATCTTGTAGAACATCTCCATTGCGACGTTTTTAATCAAGACAAATTTTTAATTAACGGTGTAGAAGTACGACTGCGACTCGTCCGTTCAAAAGATTCGTTCTGTCTTATGGACCATAACGGTTCATCGTCGAAAATTCATATACTAGATGCAAGCTTGCTCGTGAGAAGAGCGAAAATAAGCGCCGGATTATTACTCGCGCATGCTAGAATGTTGAGTAAAGTTACGGCCAAATATCCGACGAGAGTCGAAGTTAAAACATTTACGATTCACAGTGGCGTTGTGGGTGAATCGTTAGATAATGTAATTCTCGGTCAACTTACGAAAAGAATAATAGTCGGCTTTGTTAATAATAAAGCGTTTAATGGGGATAGAAAATTAAATCCGTTTAATTTCAAAAATTACGGAATAAATTTCTTCTCACTGTACGTTGACGGCATGCAAATTCCTAGTAGACCGCTACAACCGGTTTTCTCATCGGAGGAACCGTTTTACGTCGAAGCTTATCAAACGCTCTTCGCGGGAACGGGTATCCATTTTTTGAACAAAGGAAATTCTATAAGTAGAGACGATTATTCCAAGAAATATACGTTATTCGCTTTTGATCTCACGCCCGATCTGTCTGCTAATTACGCAGGGCATTGAAATCTCGTGAGACATGGTAGTTTGCGATTAGAAGTGCGATTCGAGAAGGCTCTCACTGAGACCGTTAATTGTATTATTTACGCCGAATTCGATAATGTAATAGAAATCGACTCGCCTCGTCAAGTCATTGTCGATAAAAAGTTGCTCTACAAAATGTCATTTTAACTCTATACAAAACA